>NC_142037.1:8725911-9026188 GCF_982192425.1 Myodes glareolus
CTATAAGGGCCATTCTTATTCAAACAACCAGAACAGATGTGCACACATATGTGGGGAGTGCATGTGGCAACTGTAAGACTGACTTCAGTCACTATCCACTTTGTTTTTTGAGACAAAGTCTCTACTAGCTTGGGACTCACTGATTTTCATAGGCTGGCTAGCCACAATCCCCCAAGGCTCCACCCATCTCTGCTTCCCTCGGGCCAGGATTGCACGTGTGTGCCTAGTGCACCTGGATTTTTTACAGGGTCCTCCTGTTTGCACGGCAGACATTTTATCAAATATGCTATTGCCTGATTCACACCATGATCACTCTTTGATGAGTGAATCTTGATTCTAAAAATGCCATAACCTGCCTAAGTCTTAAAATCAGTGAGTAGCAAAACCAGAGCTGGAAATTCGGGCTTATTGCAAGTTATTATAGCCTAAGTGTCTAAGTCTAAAACCAGAAGAGGAAGACTTCAGTATGTTGGTCCCCAGCATGGCATCCTCCCTGCACCTCAGCAGGGTGGGCTAGGTAGGCCAGAAGGCAGAATTGACCTGTTTACCTTCCTCCACTTAAACAGAGATTTTTACTTGACAGCAGGTGCTGAAATCACTTGGACTCTACAATAAACAGGAGCTGAACTAGACTCTGACCCTGTTTTCAGAGCTGACTTCTGTTCCAACGGAGCCACCACAAATCCAATCTGTTCAGGGAAGAAAAGGGAACAAGGGAAAAGGCTTTTATTTTCTGTGGCATTTTAATAAAGAATTGAGGTTTTTATGCAGCTAGGAAAGCACTGTTTGAGAGTAATTGACAGTAAAAGTGAGGGGCAGGAGCCATCTGCACAGAGGACAGCTCAGGTTACTACGGGATGCTGAAAGCAGAGGTAATTAGACCAAATGACAGAGAGGCCTCAGCCTCAGAGTTCAGCATCCAACCTGAGAAATCTGGGAACCTGTCACCCCAGCCTACCTCAGTGTAGGCAATGGTATCTTCTCTAACTTTAAGCAACCCAGAGAATCTTCCTGGAACCTCCCGGGGATGGTTTTTCAGCTTGCTCCTAGCCATTACCGGTAGGTGACCTCTTGAGCAGGACTGAAGCCCAGAGGTTTTGAAGCTAAAGAGTCTCTCCTTCAGCTGGGGTGAAAAGCTCACCTGGCATGGGGACAGCACCGCCAGCTGCAGATTAGACAGCAGACATACACCAGTATCCACTCACTATATGTGTGTCCACGTTGTATGGCCACTTTAGCTAACTTCTCCTCTTTGGGCTCCACTGTATTGGTCTGGATTCACTTCATTGTACTGCCCCTTCAGCCTGGTGTGTGAATGTGCAGCCAGCTTCCCAGGTGAGTCCAGACACCCTCTTCTCCCTGTATTTGCTCTATGATGGATGGTTCAGACCACTCCTCACCTCCCATGGGGATCTTGGTTGGCCCTAATAAATAAAAATCAATTCCCTCTCTCTTCTTGGACTACCAAGCTCTCTAGTCTTAGTTTTAATGGGTCTTTTCTGTATCTCCTACAGAATTGGGAGCGGGTAAGGGCTCTATCTAGGTCCCACATAATCGTAGAAATTACAAAAAGAATAATAAATATGGATTTAGAGAGAAGAATGAACTCAGACAGACTGTGGTGAGGTGAATAATTTAGTGTGTCCCTACTCGGCTGCAGTCAGCGCCAGGAAGTACACTCTGAGTTACTGGGTACTGAGCATATGAGCTTTACATCTATTGCTACAGACAACCTGGCAGGGATGAAGATTATCTAAAAATGGCACCCGTGCCCCTCACTTTGGCTACCAGACTATAGAAGCGATCAATGGACACCAAGAAAACAGAACGTCCCCAGGGAGCTTATAGTAGGAGAAGAGAAACCCCAGAGTCTGGGCCAGCCAGAGAGGAAAGCTTTCTTCTGTGAAGAGATTCACAACGTGTTAGACCACCTTACAGAAGAGATAATGAGGGGCTAATGCTTAGGTATAGTGACTCCCTATTTAAACCTTCACTTCACTTCAGGACCCCCAAAGATGAGCTTGACAGAGATCACAGAATCTCTGTCCCGGCAACTGTCTACATACTGACTAAATCTCCTTTTTCATCTTTTCATTATTAACTTGGCTGTTTTACCTGACTTATTGAGGGCAGGTAGACCAGTCTGTGTTGGTTGGGTACAGGAGGTGAGCCCCAGGTCTGATAACGCTACTCCTTCTTTCCCATATACAGTAATCTTTGCTTTATCACACACATCACCCACACTCCAGGGACTGGTGTGATGACTTCATGATGATGCTGGCATGACTGTGGTGGTGTAGGATGGTGAAGACGGTGGTGCTGGCACAGAAGGCAGTGATGTTGGCAGTGCTGGGGCTGGTGAGGGAATGACAGCGTGGATTCCACAACAGATCTGCTCTTCAGCAGATCTTTATCCATGGAGATGCCACCAATTTTCTGTGTAGAATGAAATGCGTCTTCTGAGCTAAGTCCAAAGGTCCCGTCACTGAGTTGGAGCCTCATCTCTAAAGTGGGGGGTTACAATGGCCCCTCTTGTAAGACTGTGCAAGGTATAGAAACTAAACCCTGTGGGTCTGGCACTGAGTAAAGACGTGTCTTCTTATAAAAACTGAAAACCAGAGTCTAGAACAAAAGAATACAGTAGCAATGAAGGAAGGGGATGTAACTGCTGCACAAGGCGTTCCACCAACATATGTAGAGCCTGTATCCGGAGTCCGGAATGCAACTTAGTCGTGGTGCCCTTCCCAGACAGGACAAACAGGCAACCAGATGTGGTTGCATCTGACCAGGCAACCACAGTTAAGCAGTTTAGAGCTTCTATCTCCCGTGTTGGAAGTTATGAAATTAAGAGACACGAAATGGGTGCTTGGTGCACCCTTTCACAGTTGTTAGAGACAGCAACAGAGGCAGCAGAAGGGGTTTGCCTCCTCCCCAGCCCGCTTTCCTCTACATCACTACTGCTCATCTTTCTGATGTCTATCAGAATCATGCGGGTAGCAGTGAGTGTACCAAACACATGTCTGCCAGGTGGAAGCTCCTATTTGTAATCCCAGCACTCAGGAGGCTGAGGCAGAAGGATCACTATGAGTTCAGGGCCAGCCTGGACTACACAGTGAGTGTATATCTTGAGCCATAGAGAGTGTCTGGATGGAATCTGTCTGGAAATTAAACAAAGTAAAATAAATGCACCCTGAAGTCTCAATCCAGTGGCTAACTGAAGGGATTTCTGGTAAAGTAAAATAAATGCATCCTGAAGTCTCAATCCAGTAGCTAACTGAAGGGATTTCAGGTAAAGTAAAATAAATGCATCCTGAAGTCTCAATCCAGTGGTTAACTAAAGGGATTTCAGGTAAAGTAAAATAAATGCACCCTGAAGTCTCAATCCAGTGGCTAACTGAAGGGATTTTGGGTGAAGCCCAAGAACTTGAGTTCTGAGTAAAATCCCATACTTTAAGAACTCCTTGCTCTACACCAGCTGATAGACAAACCAAGTGCTTGCCAGAGAAAAAACCATCAGCAACAGAGGTGTCCATGGTACTCCTGGAATTTGGGAGAGCACTACTTCCCAGGGTAGGCTGTGGAGCAATTCTGAGTAGATTTAGGCAGCGACAAGAACAACATCACCAGGAGAGCGCATTTCCTGTTGACCTCTGACTAAGAAGTAACTCCCCATGCAGAGAGATGGAAAGAGGCACTCCAGACTGAAAACAAAGAAGAGTACACACACCATGGTAAGGGGATGGTCTGGCAGAGGAGGTATTTGGAGACAAATGCCTTCTCTCTATAAAGTACTCTGTGATATCTGTGTTTCTCTCTTCTATATACCTGCCTGTTGACTCTCCTCAGAGCCATCTTCCCAGAGCGATAGGTTTCAGTCTCGATGAAGTGCAGCTGACCCGTTTGTCTTGCATAGACCAGCCTTTGACACCTAAGAGAGCATTTTCCTCAACCTTGTGTCACCAAGATGTCTCAGGCTTTCTTAGAAGACTCTTGTTCTTTTACATTTACAACTACCACCCATGTTGAGTAAATTTTTATAAAAGATGAGAAGTTTAGGCTGAGTCTTGATTTTTTTCCCTAACTGGATGCCCAACTCTGTTAATACCACCTATGCAAATACTATCCCTTTCCACTGGATCAACTTTACACTTCAAAAAGAAAGCCAGGCAGTGGTGATGCACGCCTTTATTCCCAGCACTCAGGAGGCAGAGGGAGGTGGATCTCTGTGAGCTGGTGGCCAACCTGGTCCACAAGAGTTCCAGACAGCTAGGACTTTTACGCAGAAAAACCTGTCTTGAAAAACCAAAGAGAAAATTCCCGCATTTGTTAGGTGTCTATGTGCGAATTCTCTATTATATTGCAATGGTCTGTGTATACATTCTTCAACCACTCCCACGCTATCTTAATTATTACAGCTTAATGATGAGCCTTACGATCAGGTTGTCTCAGTGCTGCAAGCATGCTATTTTTAAAGTTTATTTTAGTAATTTTACTTTGCTTTTCAAAATATGTTCTAAATGTTGACTTGTTTCTGTCTTCAAAAGTCCTGCTTAGAGAGCTGGAGAGATGGCTCGGCCATTAACAGCATCGCTGCTCCTGCAGAGGACCAAGGCTCAGTTTTCGCACCCACATGACAACTCATATCATCCTTAAATTCCAGTTCCAGAGATTCTGATGCCTTTCTCTGGTCTCTTCAGGCCTAATATTGTGCATATACATGCATGTAGGCAAATATTCATACATGTAAAGTAAATAAATCTTTAAGTACTATTTGTATTTTGATAGGAATTATATTAAACCTATAGAGGAATTTCGGAGAACTAATATGTTTTGCATGATGAATCTTCTAGTCCATGAGTATGGCATGTTTACCATTTATCTGGGTCTTTGGAATTGGCATCTTAATAGTTGGGGAAGCACTTCTCTGGAGTGGATAATTACGTAGATCGATTTACAAAATGCAAAACTGCACAGGTCCTACACACACCTATAAATCATGTCCTTCCCAGAACAAGTTCTTAAGGTAAATTATATACTGGGACTTTTTAAAAATGTGTCCATGCATGTGTGTATGAAGTATGAGTGTATGCATGTATCTGAGGTATGCACATGTATATTTGATGTGTGAGTGAAAGGGTCGGAAGAGAACCTCAGGAGCTGGTCCTTGTTTGAGCTGGATCTATCTGTTGTTCATCACTGCTAGCCCAGTTGACCTTTGGGCCTCTAGAGAGGATTCTGTCTCTCTCTCCATCTCAGCAGAGGAGCACGAGAGAAGAGTATGCTGCTATACCCAGTCTCACATGAGTTCTGAACATGAGAGCTCAGGTCCTTGCACTTGTGTGGTAAATAGTTTACTCCCTGAGCTATATCCCCAACCAAGGATTTTTTTCTAAGTTTTCCACTTGTAAACCTTTGTCTGGATCCAGATAAGGGACGATGGGAGTCTAGGTTCTGGAGGCTCTGGTCCCATGTTCAGTAAGTCAATCTGATTAATGTTCCAAGCTTACTGCTTCTCAATGCTGTATGCTCATTAGTATCCTTCAAGATCAGAGATCATCTTACCACAAAGCTTCACAAAGCAATCGTGGTGGACAGATTGACCAAACTGTCTCTGATGGCTCAACACATCCCTTGTACCTCAAAGTTCCTTATCCTATCAAAGAATATCAGAAGCCCATGCTTGGGTTGCCTCCTATCTTCCTGGAAGGCAATCTGAAAGTCACAAATAGTAAGAAACAGAGAAGACAGAGAAGAGAGAGAACACATGTGCATACATGAGGAATGTCTGATCAAGATCTGTGGCACCAAATACTTCTTGATGGCAAGGGGGCATCTTTACTTTCATTTCTGCTTCCCTCCACTACCAAGGCAGAAACACAATTGCACAATTGAAGGCATATGCCCCCTCCAATCTCTAAGGGCAATCAAAGCTCTCCTTGTCTCTTTCTGCAGCTCCTTGGAAAGTTAAATGCATGTCTCAACTACAGCGAGATTGGACATGACATATTTGCAACCAAAATATGAACTGGTTGAATGCTGTCTGTAGATAGCTGTTTCTGTTATCTTTTAATGGATTTTTTGGGGAAAGAGCTGCTGATATAGATAAAATAGATATAAAATTTAATGCTTCAGCTTTGGATGTGCACCAACCACAAGCAATCTAAAAATAGACTTAACTGCATCCATAATACTTCTCTTTGAAGCTCTGGGCTGTTTGGGGTGGGACTGAGAACATTCAGAGAGAACAGAAGGGCAGGAAGAGATGAAAACAGCAAACGCTGCATGTGAGGCCTCCAGACCAGGACCTCAAGAGCAGCAAGGTTGGAGGACCGCTCCTGTAGACATCCTGTTTCCTACACAGTTCATCCACAGATGATGAAAACACAGGGGTTCCTGCAGTCCCGCTGCATTCACTCTTAATACCACTGAGAGACGGATGCTGAGGCATCTCTGACTCCTAGCTTTTTGTGGGAGACTAGCACTCAAAGGCCTTTAGAATCATAGAATTCAAATAAGAAAATACCTTGGTAGCAGAACCAAAAGCATGTTAATGTTGATTCAGAGAAATCCCGGGGTTGTCTTGTTCCCTAGGAAAGTGATGATCTATGCTTGCATGTGTATGGTGGATTCAGCATGAGTCAGTGTGGTGGTGGATCTTCAGGAAAGCGCTTCTGAATCTTGTTCTGACCCAAGTCTAGTCCATCACCAGCAATGAGGCCTTGACACTGAAGAAGAGTCACAGTGTTGTATGCTTTATAGGACAGCTTAGAGAAGTGTCTGGAACACACACACACATACACACACACACACACACACACACACACACACACACAGTACCTCATGCTCAGAAAGCACCTGTAACTCTTAACATCCCAGTTGTTCCCAACCTTCGTCTGTCTAGAGCTCTTGTCACAGTCTCATTATGAAAACCCTGAATCGTTCAAATAAGGACATCTGGGTTAAGAGTTAGCTACCCCTCTGCTGTTTATAAGTACAGGCCAGCACTGCCCAGTCTTCTTTAAAGCCAGGAAAAGGAACTGGAAAAAAAAAAAACTGTTCACACTGAGCCAGATGCCCTGGCTCCCATACCTTTATTTTCCCTTCTGTATGTTCTGGCTTTCGGGTTCTTGGCCAGGATGAGTTATACACAACATATATGACCCCTGGCTACAACACCATATAGTCCTGGCCCCATTGTTCTGGGATCCTTATTCAGTGCCTCTACCGACTGACTGTGGGACACTAAGGACCTTCAGTGACTATACTAGCTATAAGGAGTCACAGGGTAGAACTCCGAAAGTTTCCTTCCATACAAAGGTCTATCTCTTGACCCACTGATTGCTTTTACTATGGACAACATACAAAAAAATCAGGAGACTTCATTAAAATACAAATATCCTGTTTCCCTGGAGGGAAAAACCAACCAGCTGGTCAAAATAGCCATAGTTAACCAGCTCTCCAAGGCTGCTGTTCCCACAGCCAGAAGACCACTGTTCTGCAGGTCAACCCTGGCCAGTCCCCTTACTGCATGTCTCTCCTGGCCCCTACTCACACACAACACAAGGAAATCGAGGTCCTCAACAGGACTCATACACACTCCACCACTGACCCGCAGCACCTCTTCAGATATTTCTCCCTGAATCTATAGTAAAGCTCCCAGGTGCCGGGAGTCCTGGTCCCACCTACAACCACCCCGCCATGCTCTTTGGTCCACCTAACCAAATTAAAGTGTCCCTTCTCCAGAAATCTGCCCTCACCAAGCATGCCACATAAAAGCTAGCCCTCCCCTAAAAGCATTGGACTGTTAAAGACCCCAAGCCACTTAGACAGGGGCAAAGGCTTAAATGCCCCATGCTGGTTGGCACTGTGCAGTCTTCTTTTATAAACAGTGAAGAACACAGGCCGCATGTTCACTCTGAGTCAGCCGCCCTGGCTCCCTCACCTTCATTTCCCTTCTGTTTGTTCTGGCCTCAGGATTCTTGGCCCGGGTAAACTTGGCACAGGATAATAAGTGACCCCTGGCCACAGAACCACATGGCCCTGCCCCACAGCTCTTCTGTGACTGAGCTGTTTCCTCAGCCAAACTGCCAGTCACCCCAGGACAGTCAGGTGCTTACGCTTGTTGACCTTCTCAGAGGAAGGCCAGGAACTTAATGTACAAAGGTTCTAGACCCGTGGTTCTCAACATTTCTAAAGCTGAGACCCATTAATACAGTTTCTCATGTTGTGGTGACCCCCCAATCATTAAGTTATTTTCAAAGCTACCTCATAACTGCAATTTTGCTACCGATATGAATCATAATGTAAATCTCTATGCTTCCCAATGGTCTCTGGGAATCCTGATGTACAGGTAGCAAACCACCAGTCTAGGCACTAATGAACTATTTTGTTGGGGACTACTACCATTCACAGAATCACTCATAAAAGGGCTGGACTCTCGTTGACCTCTTTCTCTTCTCTGTTTCTCTATACCGACAAGGCGCCAGCTCCCGAGACTGATACGGACGGACCGGATGGCATTCTGTCATCTCCAGCCCTCTCTTCATCCCCCAGGATAATCACAGAAGGTGACATGTGATAGAAACTCAACATTTTCACACTCAATGGACAGCCTTTTCCTCCTTACTTCCCAGACTCTACCCAGGCAGTTTACAGAGCCCAGCATTCCCTTCCTTTTTGCCAAATAAGTGTACACTCCCTGAAATTCCAGGCTTAGGACTTAACCCCAGTCCTTCTCTAACCCTCTACACAGCCAAGCTACCACGACCCCTTTTCTGGCCTCTTCCTTCTCTTTGCTTTTACTTGCCACTGTCATTGTCAAATGGCAGTGCAATTGTCAAGGCCTACCTCTCTTTTACAGGTCAAACATTCATATCCAGGACTATGTGACCTGCATCCTTGGCCCCGCCCAGGTGTAAGTCACATATGTGCATGGGCACCCCAACAGTTATATCACAAGTCTCATTTCCCCAGGGAAGAATAGAAGCAATGTCACAGTTTACCAAACCCTGCAGAAGAGCAGAATGTAGGAAGCCAAGCACAACTCCCTAGAGGGAAGACTTGATGACACCATCAGTTTAAGACAAAGAAAGGCAGCATGTAACCTAATGTCACAGGTGGATCATGGTTTACCAATCCACTCAGAGAACACTGAATTCCCAAGAGGAAAGATCCTTCCACTCATGATACACTATGAATCAAAATGACCAGATTCGAAGGAATCATGTTACCCAGGGTTTATACAGTAGAAATTCAAAAGACTCATGTCCACAGAAAATGTAATTTCAATGTTTATAATTGGATTGCATCATAAGACATCAGCCTGTTTTATCCCTAATCTAGAAATCCATCCGAAGACTCTCCAGTGCCTAGGAACCTTACCATGTCATCCTGCTGGCTCCCCCCTGCAATCTCTAAGGGCACCATCTGATATGGCCACATTCTATACTAGCATAAGTCATGTCTCCAATGTTTTGAAATTTGTACCTTGACATCCATCCTGCTGCCAACTCTGAATATGGGCAAATTCCCTCTCCCCTGTTGTAAAACGACTTCTTCACTGATAACATAAAGAAATAAGTTTGGGTAAGAGAGTGAAAGCCCTAGTAATCTTTAACTTCAAAAGCAACAATGTCCACAGGTAAGGCTTGCATAGCCTTAGACAAAAGCAACAATGTCCACAGGTAAGGCTTGCATAGCCTTAGACATTCAAGCACTACCCCACTTAATTCCCCAATAACATCACACAGGCTGTGCTTCCAGCCCTAGCTACTGATAAGTGAAGAAGGCCGAAACTGTTTTTGAACCAGATCACACTCCACTCTTCTCTTTACCCATTGTAATGATTTCAGCCACATAAAGGTAATACTTCTGGATTCTAGGGGTCATGCAGATGCAGACAAGCCCTCAGGCAGAAGTGCCTAATGACTCCCGGGGATGTTAAAGCCCCCCTTGATCCATGTATGACTCAGCTAAGCCCTTGTGCGCATGTGTGAGCCCTGTCATCTGCGTATGGCGTAGCCACGTCAAACCCCTGTATGCATGCGCTAGGTAACTTTTAAAAGCTTCCTCCCTCTCTCTGGACACCTATTTCCCCAGGCCTGTGCATGCCCTGTCTAATAAACTCCCAAGCAGGTTTCTTGCGTGTTCCCTGTTTCCTTCTCACTCGCACCAGGTAATTTTACCCATGTTTTCTTCCATCCAACTTTTCCAGGCTTATCTATTTTTTTTTCAGCCATCCAGGTAACACAAAACAAAATGGTTCCCACCTTCCCTTTAGATTGCTCTCATGGATAGAAATGGCCTTTAGAAGAGGAAGCCACAGCTTCCAGCTGGTGGCTCAGAAAGCTGCTGTGGAAGAGATGCCGTTCTGAGCTTGCCCTTGTTGAGTCAAGCAGGGCTATTTATAGATGAATGAACAAACCTCCTCAAGAGAAGGAGTCATGGCCCAAAGGCCTGCAGGGGAGGAGGGAAACACACACAGTGACCAGAAGAACATCAGAGAGAGCCACTGGGAAGACATGGGAAATGTGCTTGATGACAGAGGGAGACAGAAAGAGGGATTAACTGGCCTCCATGTATGTCAGTAGCTCGGTGGGAAGCTCTCATTTCTCCATTCTGTTTCCTTCTTTATATACAAACTTCGAAAATCTCATGTAGTAGAGCTCAGAAGAGCTAACCCCTCCTTCAGGCACCTCCAACAACCTGCACTCTTACAAGGTAGTGTTGTAAGCGAGGTGGAGGGTCTCCACTTCAGCCAACCCCCCCCCTTTCCCAACCTGCAGCCAGTCCAAGCCAGTCTGGGCTCAGTTTACAAGGAGTTACAAGCCAGAAGATGTTACATCAAAAGACTACCAAATCCCAAATATTTAACAACCAGAATAATCCCTCCATCCATCAGTTTGGTAATTCTATCCACCAAAAAATAAACAACAATAAAATACAAAGCTATTAGAGTTTCATTTCTGAGCTGCCAGACTCATCTAAACATTTCAGGACCATTTACAGCTCACAGCTCACTGCTCTCTAAACATTTGCACATCTCTCCAGTTCTTAGCGCATCCTTGGCCATGTGATTAAGTGGCAAGTCACAAGGGTGGGATGGCAGCAAGGCTCTGAGTTCAAAGCCATCTCGGGATGTTTCCCAAACCTGGTTTCATTGGTTTAAATCTTACCCTCACCCTTAGGCAAGTCAATGATCACTGGTACTGTGGACTACAGCATCCTCGACCAGAAAGCAAGCTGAGCCATGGCATCCTGGGTCATACATGGTCTATCCAGTGTGTGCTCTTATCAATCTGTAAGTCAGAGGGAACGCAGACCCCACAAAAGGCACAGATATGAGACCATATTATTCTGGGCTTTATGGGAAGCTGGTAGGGTCTCCAAGAGCCATGAGGTTTGGTGAGTGCCAGCAAATCTCAACACACAGATTGCCAAAGAGGAGGCTTACAGCCCTGCCTTGCTTATACCTGACTTTCCTAGGTTCATAGTCCTAAACCATACACATGCAACAGCCCTGACCTTTGAGAGTGTGCAGTCTCCTAGGAGACTGAGGTGGTATTTACAGAATGTAGCAATTAGAATAAAATGATGTCCAACATAGTAGTGCCGAGAAACGTCAAGAAAAAGTAGGCAGGCAGGCTGGCGAAGTACTGAGGATTCCGTGGAGGATGCAGAGAGATATGCAGAACAGGCAGTAACAACTCAGTCAAGGACCAGAGGTGATATTGGAGACAGGCGAGGGTGGCAAGGGAAAGCTGTGGGACTCTGAGGATCCCACTATGACTCCTGTTCTGTCCCCAGTGTCATAGATGATTCTAAACTCAAGAAAACAGCCTGCCTTGTGAGTGTGGCTCCTGAGGCCTTCCTGGTTGGTTGTAGGATCCCTGGGCACTGCCTAACATGGCAGAGTTTCACTTGCTTTCTTAAGAAAGCAGGACTGCTAAAGGGATCTGACACCTGCCTGGGTTAACTGAGATGCTGCTTTGTAGAGTTCTGCATGGAACTCTGGGACACCTGCTAAAGACAGGCCACACCACGAAGACACCAACAAAAGCCTGGCTTGGGCAGAGACCCTTCCTAGGGAGCATTGATACACAGCTGCTGAGCTCAGTTACAGAGAGATGCCAAGTCAGAGTCACATCCTTTGGGGGCAACCCCTCACCTACCACTGACTGAGGTTGAAGGACAACACTAGCAGACACTTTAGGCCCAGCATTTTCCAGGGGGTGGCAGAGCTTCCTCAACCCTGCATCATACTTGGTTCCTGTGCACTTCTCATCCTTGCTCCTCCTCCCGCTTGGAGTAGTAGTAAGGACCCTCTAATAAATACCTGCACATTCAGCTCTGGCTCAGAAAGCTGTCTTTTAAAAATTACCAGCAACACACCTGGTCTGTATTTGTGGCCTGAACTTGTGTCTGACATGCGGACCCTGCTGTTAATTGTACACAATCAGATCAGCCACTGTCCTGTCTTCTCTGTCTTCGTGATGCTTTTTCTTCTAACATAGTTGAAATATGGGGTAAGCCAAGAGGACATATGTCAGTGCTATGACCAAGAGAAGACTGAATCCAACCCTGAGAGCACAGATACCATTTATCTGTCTTCCTACAGAGTCTGGGACTTTCTACTTGGAGCTCAGGCTCTGCACACCTCCTCCATCACAAATGCTCCAGGCATATCATCTCCATGTATAACAAGGAGACTCAGCCCTTGGCAGGAGGACATATGGCTGTAGATCCTTCCAACAGGGGACCCTGCAGTAGGATAGCACCATCTCCACATCCTCTAACCCAGGAGCCAGAGGTGGCCTTGTATCTTATCTCTGGTAGAAGAAAATGATGACAAACCATCACTCAGGGGATTCTTTGAACAGTCATCTCAGGAGAGCACAAGGCCCCTATCAGTATCAGAAGAGCCAGGAACATTTTTTTTCCAACAACTAGAAACATCTGGAGAGAAGGGAGGTTAATGGGATCTAAGCAAATCTGCCCAGGGCACATTCCAGAACGGCTTGTTCCTTGGGCTCATTGTGTGCCTGAATCTACTGACCCTCCGGAGGCTCTCACCACCCTGACCAGAATTCAGCTACATAGGGGACAGCACTGGAGCCTTCTCTCAGCACAGGCCCTGAGGCAGCGGCCATCCACACCTTGCTGAGGGTGTCTCCCTCCCTTTGAAAGACATAGGGATGCCTTTTAGTTGACTCACAAAATGAAGAGGTAGGCCTTGGAGGAATCCTTGTTGAATGCTTCCTCCTAAAAGAGGACCTTAAAACTTTGCAGGAAGGAAGCAGCAGCAGGAGCTAGACAGCACTTCCTGGGAAGTGGACATGATCTCTGTTCAGATGGGGATGGACTTCTAGAGTTGGCACGATATGGTGAGCACATTGTTGAAGTGCTCAGAGTCTCATGGAGCTCCTGGGCATGGGGCCCAGGACAGAGGGCAGTTCCCTGTGAACTCAGCCCTTTATTCACTCTAACCAGAGTTTTATAATTTGCCCGGAGCTCCAGGCCTCTAAGAGTAGGAAAACCCTACTTTCGAAACTTTGGCTCTTGGTAAAGGTCTGAACCACTGAGCTTCTATGCAACCTTCAGCAAGTCACTCAACTATTCTGATACCAGGGGACCTTTTGCATGGAGAATATAGAAATGCCTAACTTTAAATTTACATGAAGGAGAGACAAGGTAGGACTTCACATTAGTTTATTCTTTTCCTGGCTCAGGATGCACAAGAAACAAGAGCCATAACTCCTTTTAATACCAAGAAAAAAAGATGAGATTCTACCACCAGGTAGACAGAGGGGCTTCAGGTCACACAATTCCTCGGCATTTAAAGCACCTAAAACCTGAGAAAAGAAGCCACTGTCTGTAAATGTTTTATGTACTTGTTCATGTGGAGCTCCCTGGTCCAAGCAGCCCAGAGCAGCACTGAGCCAGCAAGTCAAGGGAGGAAAATGTTCCCCCTAGAGGCTCTGGTGGATCGTTCCCTAAAGACCTGCGTGCATATTGTGAATCTAGCACGGGTGTCTTCCCATGACCCCACCGTCATGGATACAGTCTTCAGACTGTTCACCAGCCAAATCTGAAGACAAGTGTCTTAACAAGTTGGGGGCACTGTATGTAAACACAAGCCCCAATTACCATCACCATTAACCTTCCAATCTACAGCCACTGCTTGGCGGTAAGGATGTAATTTCAGGACAGGGCCATTAGTCATCACAAGATCATCTGTGCCATGTTGTAAGAGACAGCTCTTCTCCTCATTCTCTGACTCAAATTAAAAATCTTATTCCACAGCCTCTGCATGTACTACATTTTTATTGTTCAATTATAAAATCCAGAATGAGATGCTCTGACACCCTTGGTAATTGTCTGATTTCTAATCAGAAGTCCCTGGTTCAGAGAAGAAGCACATGTTTCATTTATGTGGGGAATAGCAAAGTTTTTTCCTGACAGGGTAGAAAATAGTATACATGTAATGATTTCTCTGTTCAATTAAATAGCAGACAACCAAGAATGGCAATGGACCAAATACAGGACAGCACAATTTCTAGCCCTTCCCACCTCATCAAGAACTGCTGTCCAATGGGTAATCAGAATGTCCCCCCCCCAATGTCAGCTAAATGATGAGTAGGTATCATTATATTTAAAAGTCATTAGCTGTTTTAACTTGAAGCCTAAAATCCTCCTTTACCCAATAAGCAAGGAATAACTCACTTAAATTCTTTTAAATGATCTGTCTTAAAGTACAAACAGGTATGGAGAAAAAAGGGGAAATTAAAGAAAAAAATAAGTCAGACTTGGTGATTTATGCATATTGCCCTAGCTCTTGGGAAGTGAAGGCTGAAAGATTAGGAGTTCAAAGCCAGTCCTGGCTACATAGCAAGTGTGAGGCTATATAAGACCCTATCTCAAAAAGAACCAACACACTAACCCACGCACAGGGTGGGGAGTAGCTAGATAAATACATAAGCGGAAAAAAAGAATCAGGAAGCCATCTAGATAAGTTGTAATGAGAATGCCGTGTGTGTGGAGCAGAAGGAAAACACACAACAGAAAGAGTGCCATGAAGAAACTCTCCTAAGTTTATCAGTAAAAGTGATGTGGGATTTCCCTCTGTATGCTGTGATAAATAAAGGAACTGCTTTGGGCCTATAGCAGAGATATAGGGGAACAGAGCTAGGCAGGGAAAACTAAGCTGAATGCTGAGAGAAAGGAGGTGAAATCAGAGAGAAGCCATGGAGTCGCTATCAGAGACAGACGTGCTGAAACTTTGCTGATAGGCCACGACCTCATGGTGATGCACAGATTAATGAAAGATGGGTTAAATTAAGATGTAAGAGTTAGCCAATAGGAAGTTATAGCTAATGGGACAAGCAGTGCTTTAATTAATACAGTTTCTGTGTGATTATTTCGGGGTTGAGCAACCGGGAGCCAACAAGCAGTCTCCTGCAAGAGTCAAAGTCCTAACTCAGACTCTCATTCACAACTGTAGAGTACAACTGTTACCAGTTGTCTCCTTCATGAGACCAAATACTGTTGAGATCCTGTCTATCGAATGGCTGGTGTTCCCACCTTGTGTCCTATCCTATAATGCTGGGCCATTCTTAACAGGAAAGATCCAGTGCCTGCTTGGGATTGTCATGAGGTCATCAGTGTCCATTAGGATTGTCACTACTAAGGCAAGTTGGCTAGCCACCCCTGCTGGCTGATTCACCTGTCGACACCGTAGGCTAGGAAGGAATATGGGATCTTTTCCTCACTAGAGACATGGCAGTTAAAAGGCAGGGGCTACAGAGACGGCTAAGCAGTTCAAGCATTTACCTGGCAAGCATGAGGACTGAAGTCTGGATTTCCCAGAAACCACATAAGTGCTGGATGTGCATAGCATCATATAATTCCAAACAAAAAAGAGGAGACAGAATCACCGGAGGAGGCTGGCCAGCAAGATTAGATGAATCGGTGAGCCCAGGGCTTTACTGAGAGACCCCAACTCAAAGAACACAGTAAAAAAACGGAAGATGACATTGGACATTAACCTCAGACCTATACATATGTCCAGACAACTACACTGACACATGATGCACACACACACCACACACACAACACATAAAAACACACATATGCATATGCACACCACACACACATATGTGCAAATGAAAGTAGCACAGAGAACACACTTGTCATCCGTATTCTGCACTGCTATAAATACGATCAGTTGTTGTTGGCAAGGGCTACAAACAGTTATTCAGAGGAAAAGAATGAAGATACATATAGAAATCAATTAACAGATTTGGAGGCTGTCACATTGTCTCCCAACAGCCTTCCCATTTGTGCACTGGGGCATGCCACCCTTTCTTTCCAGCTCTGTGCCCTTCTCTGCAGAGCACAAAGGCATCTCAGGTGTCTCTGTCATGCCTTGTAACATCGGGCTTCTATTTATCTCAACAGCAGGCAGTGATTTGAAGTGAGCAGCTTGTTCAGATCTAATGATGACATGAAAAAAAAATCACACAAAATCTGCACTGCCCGGGGTTCCCAATGAGCCCTCCATGTCTGTCCATGGGCCAGGATAACTCTAGTGGAAGTCATAAATTCATCTCAATTGTTGGCTTTCAAAGAACTATAAATCCAGGGGTCCCCTGCGCTGAGTTACCACTATATCCTCTTCTAACAGACACCAACTTCTAAACATAGGTCTTAAACTGGAGCTCTGAGGACAAGACCACTAGGCCACATGACTGCAAATGTCTTCTCTCCTGGGGCTGGGCAAATATGACAGCCAGTTCAAGTTCAATCAATCCCCACTGTTTTGAGGAGTTTGTAGCCAGCAGAGGACTTTCTCTTCACAGGACATTTTCCCTCCTTTATTCTCTTCCACAAAGCCACCACAAGGCTAAGGAGGAAGTCTCTCAGCTTGGGCATCTACTGGAAAGCCATACGCCAAGAGTCCTCAGTTGTGTCTGACCAAATGCTCCCTGGGAGGTGATTCCCCTACATTTGAGTTAGAGGAGGGGTGGAAGGTTATGGAGGTCTGGAAGACTTCAGGAATGACCACTGCTCCCCAAAGTAGTCCCAGGTGACAGATGATCTCATTCTTATTTGTGTTAAACATGAACGCATTTCCCCAAGCGTTTCACGTGTATTAACAAGCGAGCAGCAACCAACAGCTCCATGAAGCAGCTGCAACTGGTATTCCCATTTTTCAGATGAAGCAATCGAGACACAGGAAAGTAGCTTGCCAAAGGCCACTGGGGAAGAATACCTGGGCCTTGTATTTAACCAGGAATATCAGGAGCCAGTGCTCTCGAAAGAAAAATAGGCCATGCAGTCCCCCCCATGCACCTGTCCATCTGTAAATTTTCCTGTAAGATACTTATTGTTATATTTAAGTGATGATTTTTTTTGTAATTATAGATGGATTTTATTCCAGGTAGGGTAAAAAGTGGTTAAACTGTGTCCACCAGAGTTGATATACGTTAACGTCCTTGTGCATTTTCCTATAGGACAGAGTGGCTTCTGCCTTTGCTAGCCCTTGCCCCACCTTCCTTCTTCCTAGCATACTAACTTTGTTCAGGGATGCAGGTGATGGAGGAAAGAGTCTTAACACTGCTCCCAGGCAGATTTCAGTCAGCCAAGTAAACCTCAATGTTCCGTTTCTTTTGTCGGCAGTTGACTAAGGACCAAGCTGGTAACTCCATTCTGGCTTGTGAGCTACATGTGAAGGTGTGCCGGCAGCTTCTAGAAATGTGGTCCCGGCTTCTAGAGGCAGGGTGGAAGATGTGGTTTCTTTCCTGAAAGATTTATATATTTTTTACAGTATATATGTACACACACATATACATATGTAGAAACATGTACTTATTTATATACATATATATTTTCATTTTTTCCACTGTGGTGGATGACATATAAAAATGTACTTTTAATTATATAGTTATATAGTTCAGTGGTCTAACTATTACTCCATCTACTTAACACACATTTTTTAAAAATAACAAGAAACTAAACTCAGCATGTTAGTTAAAAAAAAAAAAAAACAAAAACAGAAGGAATGTTTTCGGGAGTGTCCAGAGAAAAAAAAAAGGAGGAGTTGGGATGGGTCTCATCAAGATATAGTGTATTGTATACATATATGAAACTGTCAAAGAATAAATAAAATATTCTTTTAAATATTTTAAAAATAAAAAAATGGTGATAATCTAGTTTAATGAACCTAACTAAAATGTGATCACTTGACGACGAACCTCATATCAAATCAGGAATTGCTATTTCACAGTCATCCTAATTTCTCAAGTCTGGCACATCTTAATTCAGACAATCATCCCTCAGGTACTCAGAACAACCTGGCCGGGAAGGGGGCGACAGCCCAGGTCTGGGTTTCTCGAGTTCCTGTCTACTCTTTCAGCTCATGGACATCTCCAGGGAACAGCAACACGTATATGCTTCTGTGGGCCTGTGCGTCAACATCAGCTCTCCAGGCCAGTTTGTGACTCAGTGCAGGAGCCAAGATGATGTCTGATTCTGTGGGTTCTAAAACAGCCTCTCCAGCGGCCCCAGAGATCACCATCATTGCGCTGACAGAACAAACGTAGTCTGGGGCTTGATGGAGAATATTTTCTAGCTCAGCGGATCTTGTGCTTGCACCCCCACCAGCTGGTGGTGGGAGTCCATCTCAAAACAGAATGACCTCAGAGGGGGAGGTGGAGATGGCATTTATGTAGTCACTGGGGCACTGGCAGGTTGTGCCAATAATAAACAAACACACACCTACGTGTAAAGAAGGAAGCGTGCATGCAGGGTTGAGCAAGCAGTTGCCATGGAAACCAGCTATCTCACTCTAGAGTTTTCCCTGGCACCTTGATCATTCAGTGGCGGATGGAGTCCAGTGGAGAGGCATTGTGCCTGTCTCTACGGAACTTTCCAAATGGGCCCATTACGATGAAAGCAGATCAAAGAGGGAAGGGTGACGTAGCTTTTTCTATTCACAGTTGCATTCACGTTTTATCCTGGGTATGACTCAAAGGAGAAGAAGATAAAACAAGGTCTGCAACAGAGAGAAATGGCTGGAGGGGATTAAATAATGACAGCAGAGGAGTGAGGTGAAGGGATCTGGACAAGGGAGGTTGCGTGAAAAAGTGTCCACCACAGAAAATGTCCCACTGGATAAGTGGTTATGACCTCAGGAAGTGGTACCTCACCCAACTTGACATAAAAACCACATGTAAATAAAATTGAAAATTTCTGGTTTGATTGCTTCCTTAATGTCTTCACACACACACACACACACACACACACACACTGGGAAAGAGAGAGAGAGAGAGAGAGAGAGAGAGAGAGAGAGAGAGAGAGAGAATATCAAGGAAGCACCCTTCCACTGACTGTCGTCTCTAGCATTCTTTATAAGTTGTCCAAATCCAAAATGGCTCAAAATTTGTGACTCCCCTACCTCAGCCTCTCATAGAGCTAGCATCACAAGTCTGTGGTACCAGGTCTGGTGAGTAGTACATGAAGTGTCAGAAGGAGTCAATGCCATCTCGCCCCAGGATCCAAGTCCTGAGGTTTACTGGGTATATGATCATCCCTGGGATCTTAAAGTCTGAGCCTTGGCTTTCTCACCTATAGCATGGGGTTGGGAACTGACGAATGTGCATTAGGTGCCTTCACTACATTTGCATTCTTGTGTTTAACACTGGCTTCTATGAGTGCAGAGACCACATCTCTTTGCAGTGTGGAGCAACTGCCAAGCAAAGAGCTTGGTGCATCCAGATAAAACAGTTGGATGCAGGATGAAAATATCTTCTCTTCCCCCTCTTCCATATAAAACAAAAGGGATTATAAAACAAACATGTTTCCTATTCTCAAGGAACCTACAACTTACTATATTTGATTAACAAACAAATTATATAATGTTTAGTCTGTGCCAGCTACTGTTCTAAGTACTTTACAAATATTAGGGAATTTAATCTTCATAATAACCCTATCAAGCAGCCACTCTTGCTTTCTGTCCCTGGCCCAACTAGTGCATGACAGAGCCAAGGTCAAACGGTCTATCTCGCTCAACAGCCTCTGCTCTTCACTCTTTAGAGAGTGAATGAGTCCGACACATGCATAGGTGAAATACAGACAAGACTGGTAGATTTCAGGAGCTAAAGACTGTGACTGGCCTTGAAGAGGTCAGATTTAACAAAGCATATGGGGGGATACAGAGGGAAGGATGTTTGGAAGGAGGGTGCGTATTGATCATCTGTATAAAGAGTCCGGGCTTAAGTCCATACAAAGCCAACGGGAAACCTAAACAAAGCTGGCTTTGAGGCAGTTTCACTGGTAACAACACTGAAAATGGACTACTGATGCTTGGTGGACAGGTAAGGCACATGACACACAATTCGGCAGGGTGAGGAGAGAAGTTAAGGGTTTCAGCCAGGACTGTGAGGAAGGGATCATCAAGGGCAAGCCTATAGGGCTTGGCTACAGTCAGAAACTGCTATGTCAGCACCAGTATCTCCCAGCCACAAAGACCAGAAGCAAACCCCAGAGGGAAATAACAGGGCATGTTCTTGGCCACCCAGAATGGCACAGGGGCAGGATCACTATAGCAGTGGGGTCCATGGGTACTTGAGCTGCGTACAGAATCAGGCAGAAGCTTTCCTAGCTGCCTTGACTGGCTTCTACTCATGCAAGTCAGATCTGAGAAAGAATCTTGGACACCTCAAATGTAAAAGATGCCTCCCCCACCAGACGAGGGACTGGAGGCAGTCCCACTGTGCACAGACTGGATAAATCACAACTCTAGACTCTAAGCCAACCTGGGTCTTTCAGCTAATGGGCTTTCTATTCCAAGCCCCATTATATTGGGAAGAGAAGGGCAAGAATTGAGGCTGGATGGGAGTTATAGTCCAAGAATGTGATCAGTCAGCCTTCTTGCAAACGCCTCCAATGGCCTGAAATCCTCTACTCCATCCCAATTTTGCATAAGTCCCCGGAGAAAGCTTCATCTGACATCACAAGGAAATGAATGCCAGGGTGAAGGCACAGCAGGTAGACTCATAAAACCAGCAAAGGGAACGTGGCTTTGACAGAAGCTGAAGCTTGCCTGGTTATTTATCTTTCATATCTGAAGCCTTGGAATTCCATTTTCATCTTGATGGGGATAATAAACTCTTCGCAAACTTTTATGGCTCCCCAGATGAAGCTGAGGACTCTGCCCCTGCCTCCTTCCTGTAACCCAGGCAGAATCTGAAATTCAAGTCGGACCAGAAACTGCTTTTGGTCAGAGGCAAAATGTACTTATCTTTGTAGGCACAGCCATTAAGATGTGAGTATGAATAGCCGAAGAGAGAGAACATTAGGGGGGAAACAGGAAGAAATAGGAGGTACTGGCTAAGGAGGAAGGAGACCATGACACATCAACCCCCACAAGCTTTTTATGGTACTGGGAGAGTGGGGCACCAGGAAGGCAGCTGCAGAGATGAGAGAATGGACCCCGGGAGTGGGCTGGGAGAGCTTTGCTGTGGGAAGGCTAAGACTGGCTCATGCTGCGTGCTAAAAGAATTTGGGGAGTGGACAGAACACACTGCAAAATTGTGCCTGCATTTCTGTTTGTCTGTCGAAGCAATGTGGCTCTGAAATCCACCCCCTTGCTTCTCCAAATACTAAAAAGAAGTCTCCAGATGGAAATATCTGAAGTCAAGCTGCAATATGAAAAGAAATTTTAGAAAGAAAAGAAAGAAAACTAAGGCTCACACAGGAAGCTGACAATTTTCCTGGTTCTCCGAGTACTAGCATACAGACCCGGGTTATCTGTGCACTAGACACGGCCAGGAGGTAGGGTCTAGACTACATGTACCAGACATGGTCAGGAGATAGGGTCTCGACCACATGTACCAGACACGGCCAGGAGGTAGGGTCTAGACCACGTGTGCCAGACGGCCAGGAGGTAGGGTCTCAGTCACATGCTGCCTGGGATTAACTGCATGACTGCAGGCAAACCTGTTTAATCATTAAAGAAGTAAGTGACATGGTTTCAAACAGCTAAGGAAGAAATAACATTGGTCTGACCACCTTCTAAACCTTCTATAATGGCAGAAATCACTAATATTCACATTCTTTAGAGCAGGGCCTCACCCATGAATCTTGGACAAAGCCTTCTCTGTAGGCAGCACCTGAACGGACCCAGGACAGGAAACACATTCCGAGTTCCTAGATTAGAGTTCTTCCAATCCTTAAATACTAGAGCTAGAAAATGGTCTGTGTCCCAGACACCCTTAACTAGGTCCTGTGTCCTACCTCATTTTGTCGTAATTGTCACTTTGTATTTTGAGGTTGTTTTATTCTTTTCCTTCTCTTTAGCCTGCTTTCCAAGTCTTAGCAACCAAGGTAGGGTGGCAAAAATACAGCATAAAGCCTCTTCCCTTAACAAATAGCTGGGAGTTTAATTGTGACCTTGTGTCTTTCCCCCCTCTTTATATTAGGTTCCACCCCAGCTCTGCTCAAAAAGTCCCCCCAAGGATGATGTTCACTCTAAGAATCTCATCGAGGTAGAAAATCCTATCTCATTTCAACCACTTTGAGATCAGGGCACAGATGACAGCCTAAGGAAGTTCACAGACAGTTAATCATTATGCTCCGTTCTTTTGAAAATTATTAGAGTCCAGAATTAGAAATTCAGATTTCCTCCAGACTCCTGAGAACAAACAGCTCTCCTCTAAATGGTTTAATGTGTCTGTTTAATGTACACAAAATTATCTTTCAGGAATGGGGGCTGTTTTTCCTGTCACTTTGCATCTCTAGACTATACCACCTTTGGCAAAAGGACAGGGAAGCCAAGTCTGAGAAAATTAAATTCCACAGTAGAAATTATCAGGACCAGAGGCTGTAGCTGAAACAAACTTAAATGGAAAAAAAAATATGTTTTATTTTGTTTTTTCTTTCCAGTTCTATCTGATCTCTCCATCTCAGTCTGGGAAGGAACATTTGAAAAAAAATTCTGAGTGTCTTGTTGAATTTTGTCTACAAGGCCTGTTGAGCAAGATGGCTGTAAGACACAGCGCACAACTTTCTTTGAGCCAAGGGACTATAGAAACTGGTTTCCATGCTCAAACTCTCAGGGGTGAAGAACCAGCCAAAACCATGGCTTTGCAAGCTGGTTGAGAGAATAGAGGAAGAGTAAAGCTTCTGACGCCTCATCATTGAGAGCCCAGGGAAGGACTCAGCCCTTCCTCCCAAGGATAAGGACAGCTTCTGCTAAGAATCGTGTTAATTAAATTGGAAACACTTGAAATAGCCCACTGAGGGTGTGCTGTGGTTGTTTTTCATCAGCTCATCTAGGAAGTTAACTCGAAGCTTCATTTGGGAAATTACTGCAATCTGAATTGCATGGATCACCCACAGTGTTGGATACCCTCATGTAACTTTGAGAGGTAGCCTGCCTAGGTTTTTTTTTTTTTTTTTGCTAGCCCCCCTAAGTGTACTACCTTATTCCACATTAACGGTTCCTTTCTCCTGACTGTCTCTGGCAGTCATTCTTTTAAGTAAATGTTCCATTTATGAAATGTTCACCGGTGCAGAGATAGAGTGAAGCTTCTGCCTCTGCAAGAAAAGGAAACTTCTGTGGTAGAGAGGGCCATTTGTAACCCAGAGTCCCCTCAGGCAAAGGCGTGTGCAAGGACATCCCTTCAAACCACTGTAGAGCCAGTGGGGCTGTCCCACTTCACATGGAGTCACAGCAAGAGTCCCTCAGAGAAGTCTGTGTGACAATAACTCAAGAAGGGGTTCTGCTACTGGTCTGGGTAGGTGATGTCCCCCACAAGCTCATGTTTTGAATACTTAGTCCCCCATCTGAGTCACCATTTTGTAGAACCTTCTGAAGGTGAGGCCGGGCAGGAAGAAATGGATCCTTGAAGGGCTAGCCTTACAGATTGCAGCGTAGTCCCTGCTCTGGCCCAACTCTGTTTCTTGATCCATTTGAGTGGGAACAAAGAGCTTCATGCAGCTGCTGCCAAGCGGCGAGCAACCATGAACTTCACCAGCTCTCCCTTGATGCAATAGGCCGACTCTGGCTTCTCTAATCATGCAAAAGATGTCCTTCCTCCCTGAAGCTTCTTCTGTCCAGGTATGTTATCATTTCAACAAAAAATTAATCACTAATGCAAGTTCTATGACTGAAACAGCTAAAAGGAAACCAACTCCCCAGCCTCACAGGCTATAGGCCCTCCTCCTGTGGTATCCTCCATCAACTCCATGGTTACAGTCCTTTCTAGAAGCTTGCCCTTTTCTGTATATTTGTGTCTATGTGGAAGAGGTTCAGAAAGAAAGAAAATCAAAAGAGATGAATGGGAGACAGTGGCCCTGTCTCTCAGGGCCTGTAAGCCATGGAGGAGTTTTAGATGTTAGTCTACATAGAGTAATCTGAATGAAGGCCAAAAAGGAACTTCCCAGATCTTTCCCATCCTACACATCTCCAATGGCACAAACAGGAAAAAAAAGGAGGGATGGAAAAAAAGAAAGGAAAGAAGCAAGGAAAAATGGAAGGAAGAAAAGAAGGAAGGGAGGGAAGGAGGGAGGGATGAAGGGATGGAGGGAAGGAGGGGAAGGAGGGAGGGATGAAGGGATGGATGGAGGGAGGGAGGGAGGAAGGGAGGGAAGAAGGGAGGGACAAAGGGAAGGAGAAAGGGAGGGAAGGAGGGAAGAAGGGAGGGACAAAGGGAAGGAGGGAGGGATGAAGGGAGGGATGGATGGAGGGATGGATGGAGGGATGGAGGGAGGGATGGATGAAGGGATGGATGGAGGGAGGGAGGGATGGATGAAGGGATGGATGGAGGGAGGGAGGGAGGGAAGGAGGGAAGAAGGGAGGGACAAAGGGAAGGAGGGAGGGAGGGAAGGAGGGGAGAAGGGAGAGAGGGAGGGGCCGAGGGTGAAGCTGTACCAGTGCTGAACACAGGACCAGGTGCACACAGGTCAAAGGCTCTTCCCCACTGCCCTTCTGATGGTTAGATGTTAAGAGAGTGAGAAGCACAAAGCATGGTGAGCCCTTGAAGGAACAGACTGCTCAGGAACTGCTGGCACTCCTCGTCTACCCATGGACACTCTGAGGTCTTGACTTCCTCAAGGTCATCTGGGAAGGTTACAGCAGAGGCAGAACTAGAGAGCAGTTTTCTGCTAGCCTCAGTCCCTTTGCCAGAAGAGATTTGGTTTTCTCTTGTGTCTGGATTGTTCTCACACAGGGACTGGAGATACAGAGGCCCGGATAGCATAAACTCAGGTGATAAATTGGGTTTTTGTCGTTGTGGTGGTTTTGTATTGCTTTTTTTCCTGACTTGAGCTGTGTGTATGTGCATATGTGTACATGTGTATGTGCATGCATGTATGTGTGCAAGTACATATGTGTATGTGCATGTGTGTTCATGTGTTTGTGGATGCATATATGTGTGCAGGTACATATGTGTATGGTATGTGCATGTGTGTTCATATGGATGTGGATGTAGGTACGTGTGTAGGTATGTGTGCATATGCTTTTGTAGAGAAGAGAGGACAGCCTTAGGGGTCATTTCTCGGGCATCTTTTGGCTTTGTTTTTGTTTGAGATGGGGTCTCCCTCCTCAGTGTCCCAGAGTTTATCAAGTAGGCTAGACTGGGTGGCTATGGAGCCAAGATATCTGCCTGTCTCCACCTCCCCAGGTTAGGGATTAAAAGTGCATGCCATAACTCCTGTCTTTTTTATGTTGGTACATATTGACCCAGATCACTGTGCTTACTAAGCAAGTGCTTTTACCACATGACATGTCTCTCTAGGTTTTCTGGAAAACTCTGAGGTAACTAGGAAACTAAATTACCCATCTCCTGACTTAGAGGAAAGCATAAGATCATGGCAGCTTCCCCAACAATACAGAAAGGATACCTGTGAATAAACAACTACCAAAAGCAGCTGCTTTTCTTTTAAAAGAAGTTGTTCTCTGGGCAGGGACAGAGGCCTAGGTAGACAGCTCTCTGAGTGTCCAGAGGCCTAGGTAGACAGCTCTCTGAGTGTCCAACTTGTAAGATGGGTTCAGCATATACTCCCCAAAATTCATCACATCCATGCCCCTCTCCAGAAGCAAGGAGGAGGTCAGAACCTCTCTCTAGGGTCTTTTAAACCCCATGTCACAAAGTTCACAGGCCAACAGATCCAGTGGGCTTTGATAGCAGTCAGAGATCAGGGACTGCTGTCCCTTGAAATACAAACCTTATGCGATACAGCCTCTGTTTCGTGCCATTATTGTTGTGGCTGTAGGCAACTATGGTGGTGACAGCACTTCCTGTCCTCTTTTCTTCCACTGAGATATTCCCTCCTTCTCTTAGGACAGTTGCTCCAGCCACATTCACAGAAAGGGGTGGGGTAAGAGACATTAAAAAGGAAAGAGGGCTGAGAAGATTACCAAGGTGGTTTCTTGGCTCTCTAGTTAATCTGTTGAAACTTGGGCTTCCATGCCCGTGGAAGAGTCAGCGGGACTAGTCCATTTACTTTGAGGATTAGCCCATCTCTTATAAACAAGAAAGGCCCAATGGGCTGTTTGCCTAGGGTGGAGGCGCATAGCTTAGGAAACCTTGGATTCCCCGGGCTAAATTAAAACCTGTGTTTTGCAGGCTTATCCACTGTGATTCAAGCTACCAGTCAGAGACTTCTGCCGTCACCCTCCCCAGGCTGTCCAGGTGGGTGCAAGGCTAATTTCATGAACTAAATCAACTGGATGGGCAAAAAGATGGCCCTGGTACATAAGAGGCTTGGGTGCATTTAACTAAGTTTATCATTGTTCTGATTCCTTAAGACAGACTCAAGAAACAACTGGCAAGCCCTCATTCTCTCTCTATCCAAACAGAAAAGACCATTTCTTATAATAAAAAATTCTGAATCCAAATGGTGGCTTTGGGCTGGTGACGCTTCCCCCTAAACTTGTCTTTTCTGGAAGATGCCTTTTTCTGGACTCTGACTCTCTAAACGGGGCTTCTAGTCATCCAGATGGGACTGTTTAGGGCCCACAGGCACGAGTCCGTCTGCCTCCTCCTAAACATAGCCTCGCAAACTAAACTTGGAAGCGTCAGCTTGCATGTGGTCCCAAGTGTGAGCGACTTCATCACCGCCATGGTCTCTATTTTTGAGTCTCCCTACTAAACTTTCTCACAGCTGGAATGAAGGCTCTAAGGAGAATTACAGCTCCCTAAGAGACTTTTCTCACAAATAGCCACCGTTAAACCCCGCTTGAGAAGCAGGGTGGGCAAACACTGCCAGCCCCACATCACCAGTGAGCTCTGAACCGCCCATTCCCTACTACGCCTCCAGGGGGCACCAGTTCTCACTTGTTGGGAAGGAGGGAGGCGGGGCGGTCAGTCAGGCAGAAGGCTGGCTGACTTTAGTCATAAACATATTAACTCAGCCCCTGGGTTCCAGCAGTGGGGACTCACGGGATCTGAGACTAGAATTAGAAACATCAAGCTCCCAGGTCTGCTCAGGGACTGACCAGTGGGTCACTAAACTATTTCAAAACCCTGCTCCCCCATAGCATTCAAGCCAAAGCAAGCATCCTACTTTCTGCTTTGCATCCTTTGTACTGTGTAGAGTTTTCTGGTCTGGAAAAAACAATAAGTGTCTGTTGCCTTGAATGGTGGCGGATTTATAAGAAGTTCTCTGGGATGTCTGACAGTTTGGACAGAGACCCCTGAGGACATGCCTAATGTGTTCAACTGAACCTACGTTCACACACATCTCCTGCCAAAGTACCATGCCTTTCTGTGTCCATTCAATGGGTCTATGGCCACGACCTGCCAAAATGTTTCACACACCTTCTTACATGCAGTGCTGACAAGCCATCTGAAATCAGCTATCTACCCAGTCAGGATCACACTACCTCCAGGGAAGAATGGGCATGGAGACCACACTGAAGGCCCATGGGACTCACCTGTTATTCTTCCAAAGGATTTCCTGTGACACACATACCCATAACACATAGCTCCAAGGAGCTGAGCGCAGCCCTGCCTCTGACCCTTGAACAGTTCAGGGAGGCTGTATGTATAGTGAGAATTTCCTGGCCACCTTCACAACGGTGAGTCAGACTGGCACGAATCAGTCCAGACTCAGAAGGACCAGACCCTGAATGGACACAAATGAAAGGTGTGCACAGAACAAACGCTGACTGCCTAGTCCCATACCAGGGACTGCTTGCGATGCCCAGACCTTCCAGCAGTCTTGCTCAGAGCAGATCAGTCCTCTGAGAAAATGTTAAAATCAGAGAGGTCTCAAGTATGCTCTCTCTCTCTCTCTCTCTCTCTCTCTCTCTCTCTCTCTCCCTTCCTCCCTCCCCCTAGAGGATTTGTTCTCCCCTCCCCTCCTCTGTAATCTCCATGACAGCCCACTGTAACTGGTGCCAGATCTGAAAGGTAACACAAACCATAAGAGCCAATGCTTATTAATAACTAACCACACAGAGTCACTATTCTGGCATGTATTCACGAACTTATCACCACAACAGGAAGACCCAGAGTCTGTCATTATCCCATCATCAAGATGAGGAAATTGTGGCCTCAAAAGATGAAGCAATTGGCCCAGAATGAAAGCCCTGGGGAGAGGTAGAACAGGGATGGTATGGTCTGGCTGAAACCCCAACTGCAAAATAACACAGAGGCCCTCTGTATTCCAAGGACCACACCATAGCAGCTCCTTGCCAAGAATTCAGGAGATGTGCTGTTACAAAGTGTTCTGTCTCACCTCCTGGTATGTTCTGATGACCTGATAAAGTGACTCAAAGAGCTAAAGAATGGAAGGGCACCAGTCAAATCCCTGCTTGAAGGGTGGAACTCCTAGCCTACAGCCCAAAAGAGGATGGGTGAGTAATTCCATTGGTAAATGCTAATAAACGCGTGAGGACTAGCATGGATAGGTAAATGGTCGAGAAGACGAAAGTAGGCACCGCCCCGTCCTGCTCTTCTCCTGGACATCCCAAGGCAGAGAAGCAACAGCACCATGAGCATCATCCAGGGACATTCTTGGGCCAGCATGGAGCTTCCTCTCTCCAGAACTGTCTGCTTTCTGACTCAATCCTTCATGCTCCCAAATGCTCTGGGGAGGCCAAAGAGGCCAACCTGCCAGCTAGTAAAATTAGCAGCTGGGCTTTTTACAGGGCACACTGGGGAGCCGGGCACACTGAGTGCTAGCTTACAGGCCAGCAGCCAGTGGAGGTTGAGGTACCTGCCCTAAAGACCTGCATCAGGAGCGTCCCTCACACGAGGAGTAAGGGAGAGGGACAGTCTGGACCATGAATGTCTAGGGAGAAGGGTCTGAGGTAGCAGACTGCAGGAGAGCAGAAACGGGAGAAGGAGCAAGGAGTGACCTTGCTATAACATTCTCAGAAGCTGAATGTGTCCAGCCCCTACGCTAAGCCTGCTAAGCCCAACAGAGAACTTGGCAGCTTGGGGCCACTGGGCTCTGGCCTCCATCTTTTCCTACACTCTACATAAGACTGGGTTGAGCTTATGGCAGTAACATAGGTATGTTGTTCAGAAAGTGAGGAAATGCTATGTCCTATCTGCTACCGTGTGCAGTGGGTAACTTGGGAACCAGTCCCATTGGTCATTCAGGAAGAATTCACCAGTTTAAGAAAGAGTGGCAAACTTTTCACTGCTGGGATAGACAGGAATTGTTTTAGGGTGGAGATGTTTGGGACTCTATGGACGCTACCCAAGTCTTCACTGGATTGTGTTAAAAAAGCAGACACAGACACTATGTAAATGAATGAGCATGGCTGCATAACAATTAAAAGTTGTACACAATGAAATTTGAATTTCATATACTTCTCACTTGTCACAAATTATTCTTTAGATTTTTTTAAAAAAGAAATTTAAAAATGTGAAAACTATCTTTTGCTCCTAAGCCAGACAAACAAGGCAGTGAGCCACTCTGGCGCATGTTCTATAACCAGCAGATCCATGGGTAAGTTCAGCACTGTCACACCTGTGTCATGGGAGAAAGGTCCCACAGGGAAAGAAGAATGGAAGCTTCTGGTGCCAGTGAAACGGTTCTATGGGTAAAGGTGCTTCTCACCGAGCTTGACAACCTGTGTTCAATCTCAGGGACCCAAATGATTCAGGGAAATAAAAAATTAACTCCAAGTTGTCTTATGGCTTCAATGTGTGTGCTGTGCTGTCTGGTTTTATGTCAGCCTGATACAAGTTAGAGACATCAGAAAGGAAGGAGCCTAAAGGGAGAAAATGCCTCCATAAGATCCGGCTGCAAGGCATTTTCTGAAATTGGTGATTAATGGGGGAGGACCCAGCTCATTGTAGGTGGTGCCATCCTTGGGCTGAAAGCTGGCTGAGCAAGCCATGAGGAACAAGCCAGTAAGCAGCACCCTTCAATGGCCTCTGCATCAATTCCTGCCTCCAGGTTCCTTCTCTGTTTGTGTTCCTCTCTTTTTTTTTTTTTTTTTTTTTTTTTTTTTTTTTTTTTTTTTTTGGGTTCCTCTCTTGACATCCTTTGGTGATAAACAGCAATATGAAAGTGTATGTTGATAAACCCTTTCCTTCCCAACTTGCTTTTTGTCATGGTGTTTCATTGCAGCAATAGAAACCCTGACTAAGACAGTGTACCATGGAATGCCCTGACCCCACTATACGATAAATGAATGAATAGAGTTTTTTAAATTAAAAAAAGGCTGGAAGCTTGTGTAAAAACAGAATGTTTTCCGCTCTTACTTTGGATGCTTCTCTAAGTATCTATATGCTGGCATACAAGATAAAGATCAAATAAGAAATCAAGTTTGTTCAAATTCCTAGAGAGCCATTTTTATCCTGCAGCATCTCTTGGACTCAATGCCACTTAATTAAAGCACTGAGGATTAAGTTTGACCAATTGTCAGTGGTCACGTACAAAATAAAACTGTGAGCATCTCCAGCAACAGGCAACTCACTCCCTGCAGTGGGAGCTGCTCAGTGCACTCACTCTGGCATTCATCAACCACTTGAATAAATGGTACTGGGTCACAGTAACAAGTGTCATAACTCCAGTGCCTCTTCCACGAAGGTCAAAAACAGTTATTTAATTACATAAAAATGTAAGACATCATCTTTGACTTTTTGACGAACACAAAGTACAAACATAGGATTAACTAAAGAGACACAACGGAAGGTCTAGTGGGGAATTACTATGAGTTTTGGAGCCAAAGCCTCTTTTAGGAGTGCTGATGTCCATCAAACCTGCTGACTTCCAACAGGACGATTCACTATCCAGAATGCAACCCCACAAGATTTCTACTGTTTCTGCTCCATGGAATAACTGCAGTTGATGAGACAATTTTATGTAGCTTTGCCCAAAATACAAAAGGATACGTGTGAGGAACAGCACATTTCCCACCTCACTCCACTGAGAAAGTAAAGGAGAGGATACACATGGGAAGCATGCCCCCCCAACAGTACAAAGGGCAGCAATGTATGCCACATAGCACATTCATTATGCACACATTCTCTCCCATCTCAGTTTCACTGATCTAGTGCCCTTTTCACACAGCCCAACAGTGACCGCACGACTACTTCACCCCATGAACCCAATGGGGTTACTTCTGTTTCAAAGGCACACTAAAGTATGCATTTTTTCTTGAACCCTCAGAGATAAGAATAAAATGGTCTGGGCTGGGTACATGATGTGTGAAATGCCACCCATGTGACCTATTAGAAAGATAAAGGGTGGGACTAGCATCTTGTTTCCCCATGCATTGATAAAGCATCCCCTAGACATTGAAGCAAATAGCAAATGTTTTCAGTTGGTGGAATTAGATTTCCATACTTCCTGGAGCAATGTTCAAATGCAGTAGCATAAGCAAGTGGGGAAAGTAACTCAAATGAATGATGCTAAGGACTTTGTCTTTGCCCAAGGAGGGGGTTACTGTATTGGAAAAAAAAAGTCTTTTTAAGAGAGTCACAAAATGCTGCATCTGTCATAGAGCTGACAGGAAGCCCAGGCAATGCATACATGGCTCAGACCTTGAGGTGAAGTTATCTTTAGCTACAAGACAGATTTCCTAGAGGGACAGTTGCTCTGAGATCAACATAGAAATGTGACTATTCAGAAATGAAATGTCTGTGGAGATGATGACAATGTCGATGGTGATGACAGCAGGGTGTGTGTGTGTGTGTGTGTGTGTGTGTGTGTGTGCGCACATGTGCGCGCTCATGTGCATGTGTGCCTGTCTACCTGTGCCTACACCCTTCTTCCTTGTAAATAGATACTCTAGTACTGGCTCACTCTTGTTCTACAAGACTCTCATTCCCTACCCCCTGATTTCTTTATAAAGTAAAGGGATGATCTGTAGCTTGTAAAAGAAATCTGGCTCACCACCTGCTTCTGTCAATAAAGTTTTACTGGAATATAGTCACACTGTGGATGTTTGTGGCTGCTTTCAAACCAAAATGGTAGAAGTAGTTATGACAGAATCTACACAGTCCACAAAATCTAACATGTTTACAACATGAACATTTACCAACCTTGAACTAAAATATCTATATTGATTTAGGTTTATGAGCCTAAAAAGTAAAAGCCAAGCAAAAACTGTTCTAAGCAGTTCTAAGCATTTCTTGCCCCATCCCTGTCTTTGTATATCACTTCAGCCTTTACAAAGGTTTAATCTGGCTCACAAAAAATATGTGGAACACCTAACAGCGTGTGTGTGTGTGTGTGTGTGTGTGTGTGTGTGTGAGAGAGAGAGAGAGAGAGAGAGAGAGAGAGAGAGAGAGAGAGAGAATAGAAACAAAGGAAATGGGGGGAGATCCCACATAGAATTCAAACCTGGTTCTCACATGGGTCAGTCAACCTTGGCTTACAGTAGCCACCAGAAAGAGTCACAACTCCTTTCCCAACTTAGAATAATCATGTTGTCAACTGACAGATGATCTCTAGTGCAAGAAGCTGATTTAGTTTCTCCAAGAGTGTGTGCCTTCAGTAAATAAGGTGAAATGTTAGCAACACAGTCCTCAGCAACACCCAAACATTTGAGAAGAATCCTGAAGACATCTTCCTCTATATTAAAGTATCACTGAGCGTGGGCCAACACCATATCCTAAAATGGAAATTGTCAGTGATTCTTCTAACATGTTCCAGAATTCTAAAATAAGCATGTACTGTTCTGCGATTGTCCATCAGCATCTGTGGGAGACTGCTTCCCTGTGGGTACCAAATCTGAACATGCACAGTCCTTATATAAATGGTGTAGTACTTTGCAGGGAGCCTCCGCATGCCCTCCCATAGGCTTGAAACTATCCCTCCATTACTCATAATACTTCACACTATGTAAATGTGACGGAAATAACTGCTCCACTAAGTTTACTAGAGATGACATAATAGAAGCCACACATGTTCAGTGAGCTGCAGCTGTGTTCCAGTAGTTTGATAGATGATAGAATCCATGGATGATGAACGTGAAGACAGAGGGGACTGATTTTATTTTCACAGTCTTTAATTTGGAGGCTAGGGAGATGGCTCGGTGGTTAAGAGTATGTACGCTGTGGGCACAAGAACCTGAGTTCTAATTCCTAGCATCCAGTAGAAATTCAGGCATAGCTACACATTTTGGTAACCCCAGCATGGTAGGGTGGGAACAGTGACAGGCATATCACAAGAGCTCCCTGATCAGGCAGCCTAGCCAAGCGATGAGTTCCCAATTCAGACAGTCCCTGTCTCAGGGCAATATGAGGAGTCTTGCTCTGGACTCTATATCCACCTCTATAACCACAGGCACACAGATCCAATATTCATAGCTCTTCTCTCTCTCTCTCTCTCTCTCTCTCTCTCTCTCTCTCTCTCTCTCTCTCTCTCTCTCACACACACACACACACACACACACACACACCACATACACACACACACACATACACACACACCATAGTGTTTTTAATTAAAAACTTTTTAAGAAAATAAGTATTTTTGAATTTAAAAAATGAAACAAAGGAAGCAATAACTCTCATCCACGGGGCATCACTCCAGTTTAGTATGGCTCAGGCCTGTCTCAGAGGAGGGCTCTGTCCCTTCACTCTTGCTGGATGGGGCCAGAAAGCCTGGTCTTAAGGAGAGAGACTGGGCAAAGGTCAGTCTAAGACCCGGAAACTTGGGGTCAAAGAAATCATCACTTTGGTGCTGAGGCCCATGGTAAATGGTGCTGACCACCTGCCACTTGTGACAGGGATGGAACTATACAATTACACACCTAATCCAACAGTACGAGTAACTCACACTTGGGGTTTTCTTACTCGTTGTTTTATGCCTGTATGTCATACACAGCCAGAGCTGGTAAGAAATTACCATTTATCAAACGTGATGCTTTGCCATTGAGGTCAGATGTTATAGATAATCTGGGCTACTTAGCCAATCCTTTGCCAACTGAATCTCACCCATCACATTCCAGTCTTAGGAGTTTCACCAGACATGTGAGAAAGAGGTTCAGATGTAGAGGCCAAGCTCCTGAGCATGCATCAAGTGAAATAGATTGAAAATTGAAAAAGAAAACTCAACAGCTGGTGTCTAGTATTAGTTTGGTCCCACTGTTGCAGGGATAAACATCTGGATAGCTCAAGACAAACACAGCTTTGGACTCAGAACAGGAATGGCAGCTTTGTCCTGTGTGCTGCTATTTCAGCGTAAAATCTGTGTTCTGCGCAGAGCCAGGCTCAAAGAACTCTTAGACACTGCTCTGTGCTAGAGGAGAGATCCCTCACTTCAAGGGGACCCAGCACCATGGCAGGACTTTCTCTAAGGAGACCAACTGACACCATAGGCAGCCCTAGGCAAAAAGGCTTAGGCTGAACCTGCTTCTACCTGTGAAAGTTAAGGGGATCGGGACTCGGGTCCTCAGACCTAGTTCACTCTAAAACAGTAATGTTAGATTGTCACAGCCAGAGCAACATCTGGTAGTGACGTAGAAAAGGCACTGTCCTTACGTGGGCAGTCATGATCCAGAAGGAACACTAAGTTGAGTGTCTAGAGTCCACGTGGCTACCCAGCTGCCACTGACAGCTGCTTTGCTTTCTGTCTTCCAAGCAAAATCCTTCCTTGAGGCTTGATTTTGCTCAGGGTGATGGAGAGATGGATTCTTTGGTAAGATTAGCTGTCTTCCTTGTGATGAGAGCCAGTGTGATGATTGGTTTTAATTATCAACTTGATGCAACATCGAATCACATGGGCAGAGTGTCAGTGAAGGACTGTCTACTTTGATTTGGCATGTGGATATGTCTGTGAGGCAGGGGGGTTGTCTTCACTAAATGATGTGGGAAGACCTGCCCACTGTGGGCAACACCATTCCCTAGGCAGAGGTTCCTGAAATGCCTAAAAGGAGAAACTGAGTGCAAGGAAGCAAACAGGTGGGCAGGATGCATTCGTTGTCCCTCTAATCTCACCTGTGGATGTGACTAGCTCCCTCAAGTTCCTGCCACCTAGAGTTTCCCACATGATGAACTGTCATATAAAATTGTGAGCTAAACCCTTTTGCCACTAAGTTGTCAGGATGCTTTATCATATCAACAGGAATGAAACTGGAACACCGCAATCCAACAGCTATGCAGGATATGGGACTGAACAGAATGGCCAGGTCCATGCCTTTCCACCTGAAGCAAAGGAACAGGGCTGATATAGTGCCTGCAGGGCTCACAGGATGCTCTCCGTAATATTACCAATAGTACATGGGGCGTAGGGAAGTGGTCTGGGGAGTGCTTTGCCCTATGGACCCCAATTGCATACTATTGGGCATATCAACCTCCCTGACCTCTTGACCTGTTTATATGTCCAGTGCTATCACTGGAGCAGCAGCTCACTGCTCTAAGTTGTCTCAGGGTCTCCCAGCTCGTTTCCCCTTCTGAGCAGCCGCCCCCTCCCAGCCAACGTTAGCACCCCAGTCTCAATATATCCTTGTCCTACAAAGTTTGCCCATATTCGTTAGCTTGGTATTTTCAGGCGAGACAAGCTGTCTCCAGTCAACTTTCCAGGCTTTCTTTGAGCCCAAAGCCTTGGTGTTCTTGGCCCTCGGCCTCATTGGACAACCCTCCAGAGTCCCATAATGCACTGTGTTCTGCTCCTACAGCTTGCTTTCCTTAATGGCATTATTTCCTCCCTTTGGCTTTTAAGATGCTAATTCACTTTTGAAAAGGGAAATTCCCTCTTTCCCCTCTGGTCAGATTTTGTTTGTTTCTAAAACAGCATATTGATACATAATACAGGCTTTCCTTGAGCCCAGATCCTCCTACCTCAGTCTCCCAAGTCCTGGAAGGCACCACCACATTTCCCCTTTTTCTATTTTTTTTTTTTTTGGTACTTATCATTGAACCCAGAGCCTAATCAAGAACTCTACCACCAATCAGTGCCTGTGTTTGTTTCCCACCTCGTCAGACAAAACCTTTGGCCCAGAGCTGGTGGTCAGGACCCCTCAGCTAGTTCTGATGACAGGAGCAGCTATACCATCCACACCAACGCTGCCACTCTGTGTCTGCCACGGCTGGAGGAATGTATGTTCTCCTGGTAAACTATCAGGTGCTGCAGGAGTTCACTGAGAATGGACTGTCTCAGACCCAAGCATGTTTGTCTCAAAGTGTCCTCAAGACCCCTCTTCTGGGATAAGCTGCCAGCCCCCAAACTCTGTGACAAAGAGGGTAGAACATGCCAAGAGTAAAATCATGGTATTCTTGAGAACAACTAAAAGGGAAACTACTTCCAGTAGATGTTACTACACTTCACCCCACGGTATTAAAGTGCCTGCAATGGGGAAGAGAACCTGGAGTTCAGCAATGGGAAGCTCAGCCATTTGGGAATCTAACTGAGTGTCTCAACCTGCCCAGTCCATCTGTCAGATGCTTTGCACTCCGGTCTGATGGTCTTTTGATATCTACACGCTGCATGTTATTTTCTCCTATACTTTAGCTTGCTATATATTTAAAAACTCACTCATTCAAAGTTGAAAATATGACTTTCATAAAGCATTCTCATGACCATACAGAACTGCCACCATGTATGTGGAAGGCATGACCTCACTCTTGTCACACAAGCATACCCAGACCCAGAACCCAACCTCAGTTGTCTCTAGAGCAAAATCTACTCATAACCCGATGTGAAAGACCAACAGAAATCTTCCTTATGGAATGAGAAGAGGAAATGGATGACAGTGGTCCCCACACCCAGCAGCAAACCACCCGCAAGTGCCCATCAGACCCTCTCCTGGGTCACAAAGGACCCAACAGTCCCCCTGCCTTCTTCCTTGTAGCAACTGACCTTGTTAGCTTCCATTCCCTCTCTCTGAACTTAGCCTTCAGCTAACACCAACATGACTTTATGGCCTGAGCTCATAGAAGGACCCTTGGATCCCACGGTGCTGTTCTCCTACCAGATTATTTGGCTAGTCCCTTGAGTTCCTCCCTCCAGCAGTGTGTGAGGCATCTATCCCAAACACGGCCGGGAAGGATCTGAGCAAGTGAGACTCTCATCACCTTCTTCACGTGCATTCACCGCCTCACTGGAGAAGCAGTTTCTGGGGAACTATGTGTAAAACCCCATGTCCCAGCTTTATCTTTGATCCAATGACAGATGAGGTCCCTACTCTTGACAGAACCCCCACTTCAAGCCCATGAAGGGTGAGCTGCACGAAACATGTGCCAGAATCACTGGGATAAGTCACCTGAACACATCATCAGGCAACTCCTGACCCGGAGCAGCCCAAGAAAGCCACCAGTCAGTGCTGCAATAAGAAAGGAGCCCACCTAGAGCAGGCAGAGGGCTGTCAGGAGAGGACAACGGTCCCCACCTCCCCAGTTCTTCCCTACTGAAACACTGGTAACTCCTACAACCTTCTATCCCCTGAAAAGTGATGGAGACATTACAATTTTATAACACACACACATACACACTATAATACACTCACCACATATATACTATGACACACACATATACATACGACAATACACTCACCGCATATATACTATAACACACACACACTACAATACACTCACCACATATATACTATAACACATACATACACACTACAATACACTCACCGCATATATACTATAACACACACATACACACTATAATACACTCACCACATATATACTATAACACACACACACTACAATACACTCATCACATACATACTATAACACACACATACACACTACAATACACTCACCGCATATATACTATAACACACACATACACACTACAATACACTCACCGCATATATACTATAACACACACACACTACAATACACTCACCACATACATACTATAACACACACATACACACTACAATACACTCACCACATATATACTATAACACACACACACATACAACAATACACTTACCGCATATATACTATAACACACACACACTACAATACACTCACCGCATACATACTATAACACACACATACACACTACAATACACTCACAGCATATATACTATAACACACACATACACACTACAATACACTCACCGCATATATACTATAACACACACACACTACAATACACTCACCGCATATATACTATAACACACACATACACACTACAATACACTCACCGCATATATACTATAACACACACACACTACAATACACTCACCGCATATATACTATAACACACACACACTACAATACACTCACCACATATATACTATAACACACGCACATACAGGAGCTGTTCACAGTCTCCATCTGAGCACCGCAGGAGCTAGCTGACACAGTGCAGATGAGGACCCTGCACCCAAGCAGACTGTTAGAGGACAGCAGTAGCTTGGACAGGCCAACACCCTCCTTCTCTCTCTCCCTAGGAAAGAGAGACTCCTAGATCCTGGATTAATAAACTCTGGACATATTTCTGGTTTGTGTTACTATGCTCCACCCTTTATGCTGAGACAGTATAGGTATAGTGTTTGTGTGCACATGCGTTTTTGTTCATTGTATGTGTACATCTGTTTTACTGACAGAGACTGTTCAGTTCACCCCCCAAGCAGGCTGTGAAAGCACAATACTGACTCGCTCGCTGTAGACGCCCCCATACTATGATAGACTTGACATGTATAAAGAGTACCAAGTTGATTCATGAGCTCAGGGGAGCATGGCCACTCATCCAACTTGGCCTTGAGAAAACTCAGAGCATCATCACTTCTCCCAAGCAAACCCCTTTCCCAGATGCAAGACCACCACCTCATATGGGAGGGGCCAAGGACTCACCAGGACTCTGCCAGTCAGTGTCTGGGCAGATATCATCACCCCTGCCCAGTCCTTCACAGAAGTCATCCAGCCGACCTCGGCTGCCACCACCTCCTCTTTTTCGTCCACTGGTTTGAGGGTACCATCTGCCTGGCTGGAGCCATTATTTATCTTCTGGGCCTCCTGGCAACAGAGAGAATCAGAGTTGAGTCAATAGGAAACAACCGGATTTAAATAAGATGCCCACCTATACAGAATCAGAACCCGAAGTTGGTTCCCAGATGAGGGAGCGTGACTTGAAGACAGAGGTAGGGGAGGAGAGATGGTTAAGGATTTTATTTTCTTTGGTTTGGTTTTTAAAAAAAATCAAGCTGTGGAGGTTGCTTAATGGCTAAAGCACTTTCCATGCAGCTGTGAGGATGTGAGTTTAAATCCCTCAAACCTATGTAAAAGCTGGGCACATCCGTGACTCCAACACTCTTCCAGAGATGCAAGGCAGAGACAGAAAGATCTCCAGTAACACATGGCACACAGGTCACCCAGTCTGGCAACATGCACAAAAGAGACCAACAAAAGAGGCATCCTGTCTCAAACACGGTGAACAGACAAGGAGCCCCTAGGCATGCTTTGGCACACAAAGGATCCTTTTTGAAATTTGCTTTTAGAATACTTCTTGAACAGGAAGAATGCTGGCATTTTCTCTGGCCACTTTAAAGGCAAAACCACAAACCTGCCCTTGGCCACAGAGCAGTTAAAGAGGGGGTGCAGTCAGCACAAACTTGTATCCACACAGGTCATTACACCTTCATAGTGCCAACCCCATTTCTCTTCACTAATTTCCCATTATTTTTTCCTGTCTATGGCATTCAAGAGGGACACATGATGGGCCCACAATGGTTCTAGCAATACAAGCTGTTGGATCGGGCATTTGGGCAAGACCCCTGGCAAGACCCACTTGGGCCAGGGACAAGCAGATGATCTCTGCCAAGGCAATATGGCGCAAGCGTGGTACATTTGCTGAAACAGGTAGGGGAGGGGATCCATCCCTGAAAAGGAAGACAGCATGGAGGAAAGTTGTGATGGAACACCAATGTCTGCATCTGAAGGCCTGGGTCCAGCTGTGCCTACAGTCCAGATCCCTGAGTTACAAGAGATAATAAATTCCCCCTTCAGAACTTGAAATACGCTTGAAGAAAGAAGGCCTCAGATATTCAGACCCCACATGAAGCTGTCATTGATACACCTTTGCACACAATGTGCCCCGAGGCCAGGATGGGAGCATCTGTCTCCTTAGGTTTTCACTCATGAACTCCCCACTTCCCAATAAAGTCTTTCTCACTACCCTCTGAAAACGTCATGCCAACTGTTTTGCTTTATTGTTTCCCATAACACCTAAACCCTCTCATATACTCTATAATTCACTCACTTATTTCATTTACCACCCCCTAATCCAACACCGCTGTCAGCTCCCATACCTAACACGGTCTTAAGCACAAAGCTGTACAATAAACATTAATGAAGCTAGGCATGGTGGTACACACCTAAAATCTCAGGAGGCTGAGGCAAGAGGATTGTCCACAAGTTTAAATCCAGCCTGGGCCACGGAGTCCAAACACACAAACCAAACACTACAACAAAAAAAGCAATCAAAACTTTGAATGAATGGATACAAAGAAATCTGAGTATTTGTTACATCCAAAACCTGGGTTTCGGATACCAGATAAAATATAGGCTTCTCCGTCAAATTTGAATTTTAGATAAACAAATATATTTATAAAGATGTCCAAAAATGCATGGCTTTTACATACAATGAAGACTCATCATTCATCTAAATCAAATTTAACTAAACCCGTACTCAAACAACCACTGAGATTATTAGTGCAGATGGAGATGGAATAAGATGTCAGTAAATTATATTCATCATTTATAATCCTGGTATTAATTTTCAAAGAGAAAAACAATGGGGATGGTTTGCTTTGGCCTAAAGTGAGACTGGGAAGTGGGAATGAAATCAGAGGTGGAAACCCCCTGCAAGGAGAAGGGTGGGTCCAGTGAGAACAGGGAAGTGGGAAGACTGGACGAGTGGGTTTGCAGAGGTTCCCAAAGCCTACTCCTCTCTCACTGGCCAACTCTGGTTCAGATAGAGTAGGGTTGAGAAGCTGGGCTGTAGCACTGAATGCCCATGATATTTTACTCCCCAGTGTTTTAAGCTGCAGGAGCTGGAACAACCACAGTGGGAGCCTAGGAGGGGGAGGCCTCAGACCATCTGCTGATTTGTGTGACATCTGCCTTTTAAAACTACTAGGCTAGTCTCACTGGCTTGCTAGCTCTGGTCCTGGTGCTGAGATCAAGGGGTGGGTCTCCAGAAAGATAGGGTGTGATCCTTCACAGCCATGGTAACCAAGGTGCATATTCAACACTGAAATCTAGCCCTGTCTCAACTTCAGGGACTACCCTGTGAGATGGGGGAAATATTGCTTGCTCCCTGGAATTAAACAGTGCCCAATGGCACGTAGCAGACTCAGCTACTGAGTCCAGAAGGCCTACCCCTGCCTCACATCCGACACTGACTCTGAATGCGGTGGTTCAGTCTTGAGCCAGCACCCAAATCAAAGCACAAGGTACATTAAGTTACTCAGGGTGTCAGATCCACTCTAGAATCTGCAGTTTTATCTGGTGGTCAACACCTGAGGTCAACCTAGGGAACCATGGGCCTTGTCCATCCAAAACAGACCACAGACATTAACTCCAGCACGTTCCTGGAATCTTCAGCCAACACCACCTGCTACTTTCAGAACTGGCCCGTGAATGGTGAGGGCTGAGAGGAAGACAGACTTTCAAAACAGCATTCTTGTGTTTGCTTCTATTTGGCTGTTTTTGAGACAGGGTCTTTCTTGAGTAGGTTCAAGTGCCTCAAACTAGATCTGTAGACAAGGATGACCTTGAACTTCCGAGCTCCCCTGCCCCTACCACCTAAGTACTGAGATTAGAGGCATATATTACCACTTCCAGTTCATGTCAGACTAGAAATCAACCTCAGGACTTAGAGCATGTTAGGCAAGCACACTATCAACTGCGCTACACATAACACCAGACAACTGGGCTCTGGCCACCAGGAGGGCCAATTTCCTGCTGCTTGAGCCTGCTGTCTCAAAGGACAGACACTTTTCAGCATGGAAAAGGCCCAGAGGCAGGAGTTCCCTGCAACCACCATGGTTTTAATGCATCTATAATTCACAGCATAAGAGGTACACAGTGCATAGCATGCTATTCCTCCAACCCTCTTACCTATTGTTTTACAAGGCATTCATTATTTTAATTGCTTTATGATAGGCAGGGAAAAACACAAACTTACAGGAGATAATGCCCTTGTTATTATTTGCTTATACTAGATGTTGTGAGCTTAATTACCACGTGTGGGAGGCAGGACTGGGGGAGGGGCCACAGAAGCAGGGAGCTACAGCAAGCCCTGTGCCAGCCTACCAGGTTAGCTTGGGGTTTCTGTGCCTGAAAGGCAAAGTCCTGCAACCCTCTACTAATGTTACGCCGGAGGAAAGTGCGTGGGCCCTGGAGGGCTAAGTGGCCCTGTTGAGGGCATGCAGGAGATAAGGGGTGTTCAGAAAGAGCTTATTAAAGCAGCAGTGGTCCCCACCTATGGAGCCAGAACTGGATTTCAGCAACCAGAAAGTAAAAGTTTTCCGTGCTTTCTTACGCTCTATAAGAAGTCCAGCAGATCAGCGGGATTTCACGGGCCTTTTTAAAACTCCAGTAGCTGAGAGCTGTCACCTGGACAGCAGAGGGCCCACTAGGACTTGGGTGCACGCTACTCCCATGGGTCACGTTCACAACTCCTCCGTGCAAAGCAAGGAGAAGCGGTGCTCGCTTCAAACCACGACTACCACCGCTGCCTCCAATGCAGGCTCAGCCTCTGGGCCCTGGAAAGGCCACTGGTCCAGAATGAGCCTCCATGAAGTGACAACAGAACAGCAAACAGGTGACTTCTGCAGGATAGTAACACCTGGCTGGGCAGCTGGCTCTCGGGACCAGGTGCTTCTACTGCCACCTGGGTCCAGAAAGACGGTGGGACTCTGTTCCGTACTAGGTGGGTCAAACCAAGTGTTCGCCTAGATGCACCCTGACCTCCAGCTCCATTAGACCAACTGCTCCCTCCCAAGGAAGAGAGACAGGGCCAGAGCGAGGCAGTTTCTGGGTCACAGGACTTCATTCTTCCTTTTACATTCCATGGCACAGTGCGGTTCCTGAACGGCAAAGCTTCTGCCCAGCTAACCCAGGCTTCCCACTTTATTTATATATATACATACATACACACACACACACACACACACACACACACACACACACACACACATATATATATATATATATATATATATGTTTTTCTCGAGATAGGGTTTCTCCTGGAACTAGCTCTTGTAGACCAGGCTGGTCTGGTCTCGAACTCATATAGATCCACCTGTCTCTGTCTCCCAAGTGCTGGGATTAAAGGCATGCGCCACCACCACCCGGCGACTTCCCACTTTCCGACAGAGGATTCGAACACTCTCCAAAAAGGGTGAACTTGGTGTTGGCCAGAAATTCACTGTATGACCCTCTCCCTGACTCCCAAGGGAGACACTCTCTGTAGACGTCTGACTACATGGCCACAGTCTCAGGGGGACCGGACAAAATGCACAGACACAGAGGGAAAGATGTTTAGGGGAGGAGAAAGGGACATGTACAAGAGACAGAGGGACAGAGAAACAAAACCCCAGTATCCACCCTGGGAGGATTCCCAAATAAAAAGGCACATATCTCTGTCTATCCCTGACCCTGACTGCACCCCTTGGCCAGGCTCAGCTCTGTGCTGAGCTTACATCCAGCCTTGGTGATAGAGTCTATGTTTAGAGAAAGTTTCCGAGCCAGGCAGTACGCATAGGAAGCTGGAGGACACTGAAGAGCAGAATGGACCCAGTACCCGCCTCCACCCCACCCCACCCCCACCTACTGGCCCTTTCCTACCTTCTCTTTATTCCTTTTCGTGTTGTTCCCACCATGATGCCACCTGTGGCCAATGGCCTGATTGGACCCCAGGCACCGATGGTCAGCATCCAGACCATTTATTGGGAATTTGAGAATAGCTACCAAACAGTAATACAACTTAAGAAGGCACCTCAGAATGTTAAGCATAGTAAGCCAGACTCACAAAAACAAATACCACATTTTCTCTCATGTATGAGATCTAGATTTGAATACACACACACACACACACACACACACACACACACACACACACGACATGAAAGGAGAAGGACAATTTGAGGGGAAAAAGGGAACCAGAATGAAGGGGAAATGGGGAAGAAGCCTATGTACAAATACATAAGTGTAAACACCATGGTGGAATCTATTATTTTTGTATGTTAATTTTTGGAAAGAAACGCTAAAAAGGAAAGGGGCTTGGCAACTTCTTAGGATACTGCCCCTCTTCCTGGCTAAACAGACAAGAAACGGGGCTATGAATGCAACCGCATGGCTCTCACCCAGGCCAGGCCAGTGAGGTCCCAGGGCTCTGATTCAGGACAAACAGCCTTGAGAAGAGATGCTGAAGTTCAGAGGCTGAAGTCCAAGATCAGTTCTTGGGGGTGGCTTTAGGTAAATTATTTCATGTCCCCAAGCCCTTGTGTGCCATTCTGTAAATGGTGAGTTCCACCTGTCCTGCCCAGTGGCTCTTGCAGAGGCCCTAGTCACACAGAGCAGAGCACTCCCCCAGACACCACTGTTTGATTAAGCAGGACAGTGAGGCACCCTTATCCTCCAGTACTGGTAAGAAATGGAGCTGCTCTCGGGGAGGGGCCTCACACCCCAAAGCCAGCAGCTTCTTGGAACACAAAGCTGACGTGTTTAACTCTACCCTGCTGCAGAAGGCACAGTCAGGGCCCTTTATTTTCTTACCATAGAGATGTAGAAATGACAAGTCCAGGCAGAAGTACTGCCCTAGAAAAGCCTCCTGGCAGGATGCAAGCAGCTGTCACACCTCTCTTGCCCCTACCTGGTCAGCCTCTCTCCCTAACCAGGACGTGCACACAGGCACGTGTTGGCATAGTCAGGGGCCAAGGTCAGGGACCAAGGTCACCTTAGGCACCACACCTCAGTAGGTAAGTCGAGGTGGGGAGTCAGCTGGTTCAAGCAACTGAAGAGGCCCACCCCAGGAGGGAGCTGCAAGCCTGAAATGGGTTTAATTACTCCTCGGGCTTTGGTTCCTGGTCCTTCGTCCCCTGCCTAAAGAGTCACTTAGGCCACGGCCATCTGGAAAGGAGAATATAGTCTTTTTAAAAATACCTAGTCCCACTTAGTCGTTGTCACCAACACCCTTCTGAAGCTGCCCTTTCCTTTCTGCAGAGAAGTCAGTTGTCACACTGTGCCTCCTATCCAATGTGCCCCACTACTCTCTGTCATCAGAATGTCACTGCGGCTGCGCCGGATTCCTGTGCTCCAGGACCTTCAAGGGCTACTTCTATTTAGAGGCTATTGTCACTGGTTGCTCTCTCGGCCCCAGTATCCACACACTGGTCTCTGGGTGTTGGTTCAGACCCTTGCCTGATCCCTGAATCCTTTTCCTGACGATCATCCTGGAAATATCCCTGTGCAGGTAGGATGTTCATGGCCACCTGGAAACCTACGCGCTTTGATCACTAGGGTGAAACTCCACAGAGCACATCCTGTCACTTTTTCCAGTTTAAACACTACAGGCTCCAGTAAGAACAAATCCATTTTAATGGAGTGGGGGAAAGAAGAGGAAAGCTGGGAAGGAGAAGGGAGAGGGAAAGGAGATAGAGGAGAAGAGTGGGAAAGGGGAAGAAGAGGGAGTGGTATAGAAGGGAAAGACAGAAAGGCAGGAGCGAAACAAGGAGGAAAGAGAAAAGGCAAGAGGAAGGAAAGGGAGAGAGAAAAAGAGAAGGAAGGGGGAGAGAGAAGAGGAAAGGGACTGGGAAGGAGCAGGAGAAGGAGAGAAGAGGAAGGAAAGGGAGAACCTAGGAGGAAGAGGTAGGTGAAGGAGGAGGGGCAAGGAAGAGAGCTGCAGCGAACGAAAGCCAGTGTTTTGCCAGCACAGGCTCCAGACAACATTAGGAAAGAGCACAGTAACGGTCACGACACTGGCCGCCATCACGAGCATGATCGCAGCGGTCCTATGAGGTAGGTGCTAATGTCCTCATTTAACAGATACAGCTCTGAGCAGCTGGCCCAAGAAGACGCTGGCAGCATTTAAACCCCACTGACTGACAGCCAAGGAGCGGGGCATGACACAACTCTGTCCTGCCATCCGAGGGACAGAGGAGTGGTAGAAAGGAATTGCTATGAGGGTGGCTGACACTGTTAAGGTCTGTCATCACTACGAGTGTGCACTGCACCAGCTTCTGGCACTGCACGTTCCACAGCGGACCTTCCTGAGGTCTTTACACCTCGGGATGTTGGCTGAATCAAGGTCAGAAGAACACCTTCCTTTGTGCTCCAAGAACCACTACAAAACCCTACTTTAAGGAGTCAAATGTTGAACTGGAGATGAACACGGGCACTGACAGGCTAGGCAGCCCTCCTGCTGAGAGCTGATGTTCTCCGTGCAGAAGATCTGACTTTATCCCTTGTCCTTCACATCTACAGAGGCCGAGCCCAGGGCTGCGGTGTGCTAGGCCCGTCCCTGGCTGGGTCCTACATACCCTGACGTACTTGGGTGAGGCTGTGATCTGAAAGAGAACCACTTGTCCTTTTCGCTCTGGACCGTCCAAGGGGCAAGATGCATCCCCCATCCTGGGGAACCTTAAGCTGGACCCTCTGCTCAGGGCCCTGGGACTAATGGATAGAGCAGATGCTCCACTCCAGAGAGCCCTTGCAGCAGGCAGGACCAGGAGACTAGGCTCTCCTTTCCTCATTTTCAGCCCCCGCTCTGAGTTTATTGCTGCATCTGCCTTCTTTATTGTTCCCAGCCATGCCCCTGCCTTCCTCTAGTCTCCTCCCCATCTGTCAAGCTGAGCCAGGAACCTGCATACAGATGCCCTCAGCTGGACACACAGCACAAGGACCTTCTGTCCTGCCAGCAGAATCGTGACAGGTGGCGGAACTGGACCTGACCTTGGGAGGCCTGTGCAGGCAGCGTCAGACTCAGAGGTTTCTCTGGACAGAGTCCTCACCAGGGTAACAAGAAGTAGTAAGTCAAACCCAGAGTTCTTTGACCTAGAAGGTGCAGTCTCTGTGAAGGACCACAGAGGGCTATGCAGGGAGGACAAAGGAGGCAGGCCCAGGCCCTGTGACAGTCTCATCACCCTATCAAGGTTCTGTGCCACTTACTCTTAAGTGAATACAGGGATTTTTTTTTGCTGTTTTTTGTTTGTTTGTTTGTTTGTTTGGCAGGGGGGTGAGTCTCAAATGTCCATAGGCCTGTTACATATTTATTTCATGAGAATGACCATGACATTCCAAAATAGCCTAAAAACCCTGAAATACCATTAATTCAAAATAACCCCACGCAAGAGGGAGCAGTTCTACGGCTCTATGCAAACCATCGTCCTGGTCTTGCGCCCCTAGGGTTCCCCAGACCTACAAACAGAAGAACTGTGCTCCTTTCATGCCCACCCCACTGCTAGTGGTGGAAGGGGAAGCCCACCATAGTATTTCAAACATCCTGAGTAGCGGGACAGCACCGTGGGCATTTCCCCAGGTACCAGTAATCCTGCATATTAGGGCATTAGGCAGATTAGCGAAAGCAGCTCAAGCAAGTAAAGCATAATGTGGGTGCCACCAGCTGGGGTGTTTGTGGCCAGAGTTCTGTGAATGGAAGGCTGAGAGGAGGTAGACACTGCAGGACAGAACTAGGGCAGAGGAGTCCTCAGTCCCAGCCAGAGCTGGTGAGGGAGGGAAGCAGAGTTCATGTCTGCCCCCCTGGGAAGTCGTTATGCACCCTTTCCCTGGCTACTCAGACAGTCCCATGTATCTAATGGCTGCACAAAAACCCATTGCCGCAGATCTTGGGGACCCTGTATGAGACCATCCTGAATATCCAGCTGGTGTTCTCTCTAACTATTGGGCCACGGCTCCAGGATGGGCACCCTGTTCACATAACTTTTGGCCCACAGAGGCTTAAAAACAAGCCCAGACAAAGCCTATCGTTTGGGAGGGCCAGGTATCCCTACCATGGCTCTCATGTTCCAGGCGTCTTCAACCAGCGCTGTCCAGGGGTACGAGATGCACACTTTCTCCAAAACACCGGTGTGCTCTGTGGGAACCACTGTACTTCAGAGGACTGGTGGGACCAAGGTGACAGTCACAAATGACCAAGCTCACCATCTCTGTGCCTCACACTCTCGTGTCTCAGAATCAAAGGAGAGGAACTGTGTGAGCGGTCCCCAAGGGTCTTGTCTGGGGCCAAGCCACCTTGACCTTGTAGCTTGCACTGCATTTATTTCTGGCTCAGCCTTGTCTACTGAGGGTCATTTCCCTCACTGGGGACATAAGGAGGGAGGGCAGCGATCCTTGCAGCTTTTCTTAGAGTGCTCTCTAAGCCCCTCCTAGTCCATACTCCTAGGAGCATGGAGGAGCTGGCCCTCGGAAGGTTCTTATTCAAACAGCAGGCGGAGTTTTCTATGTGCTTATTTATAACAGTGTGCGAGCCCATTCTCGTGAGTAGCCAAGCTGAACTTTAAATTTGATCTAGTCTTAGAGGCCAGGTTTTCTTTCTATTTCATGATACCCAGATAGACACAATGTGCCAAAAAAAAAAAATCAGATAAGTGTTCTCTGTCAATACTATTATTGGCACGATTGTCTTATACTCGACAGTTTCTAAAAACACAACGTAGTATGGACTCCGAAATTAGGTTATAGTCAGACACGTATGAAAAGGGATTTGGAGATGTGTCCTCAGAGAGGGGCTTCCAGGCTGACCCGTGAAACATTAAACGTGTTCTCAAGTAGCTGCCTGTGGTACTTCCAATTAACCAAGCATCCCTCAAGCTTTAGTGGTGAATACTTATATTCTGACCTGCCAGAATTCAGACACTGTCAGTCTGTAAGGCAGCCCCACGGTCCACCCTCAGCACCACCTGATGAGAACAGCTCCACGCTGGTTAAACAGGAAACCACTGGTGAGCCGGAGGTGAACAACAAGCTCACAGGTCTGAAGCAGGGTCGGAGATTCAGCTGGGTTTATAATGGAGACAATGGTCCGGATGCTTTGTGCTGTCACCGTGAATGCTATTACCAACACCACAAATGACATGCTACTCTTTCCATCTTAAAGACGAGCAGTCGAGGTGCTAGGTAGGTCCCTATGTAGCACAGCAGCCTTAAAGAGCTGCCAGAAGCTCATTTCCCCCAAATCCCCTTTCCTTGTGAGTTGCATTTTATGGGGGCGTTTCTTGTCACAAGGAAACCATGTAACTCTAGAAAAATTGTTTTCTTTTCTGAAAAAGATGACGATGACCCTCAGAGTCACGATACCAGGGACCTTGGAACATGCACGGCCTTTAAGAACAAGGAGCTGAATATCATTGGAACTACAGACTTGAGAAACAAGGCAATTAGAAGAGATTGATGTAGAATCCCTATGAATAAAAAAGGGCTGAAAGAGGTTTGAGACAGCCAGGCCATCTTGTCTGAGTTGCAAAAGGCCTGATCCTTGGGCCCACTTTACTGAACTGTGCAACCTTAATTGAGTCATTTCACATAATACTACCCTCTGTGGCAAACCAGGCCTACAAATACTTCCTCAGATGGGGCCTGTGAGGGTCACCGTAGTGACGATAAAAATAAGAAGACAAGAGGTCTGCAGACAGCAATAGGCACTCTCTCAGTGCCAGTCAGTACACATGTATGATGCCACACTCTGCCCACCCACCAGGAGGTTAGAACCTATAAAGTTACAAGAAACAAACCTGATCTCTGTCCAGCTCACCAAAGCAGGAGCAGGACTTGGTTAAGATGAACAATAGTATGAACTGGGACACACAGGAAATCTCAGTGCTGTGTGTCCAGGAATGAAATCCGGGACCTTCATGCCCAGGTCAAATTCATTTTCTTGACTCCAGTAGGGAGAGGAAATACAAATTGTTGAACCATAGGTGTGAATGTAGGTAGGGACTGGTATTTATCAACTTGACAGGATCTAGAAAGACCTTGGAGACACCTTGGGGACCTGGGCCACCTCTGAGGATTTCCTAGATTAGGCTTAGAAGGGAAGGCCTACCTTCTATGTAAGCAGCAGCATTCCCGGGCTGGGGTGCTAGCTCTGGCAACAAGAAGAAAGTGAGCTGAACCCCGGAATTCCTGTCTCTCGCTGCTTCCTCCCTGAATATGTGATGTGACCAGCTGTTTTATGTACCTGATGCTGTGATATACCCATCAGATGGACTGTGCCTCAGAACTGTGAGACAGAAAAGCCTCTCCTCCTTAGTTTTGGTGGATATTTTGTCACAGAAAGAGACTAAAATAATGGAACAAATGAAGGTCCTGAAGAGTAGGGGGGTCTTATAGGTGTTAAATGGGTCTATTCATAGGCTGGAGAGATGGCTCAGCAGTTAAGAGCACTGACTGCTCTTCCGGGGACCCAGGTTCAATTCCCAGTACCGACATGGCAGCTCACAACTGCCTGTAACTCCAGTTCCAGGGGATCCAACACCATCGCACAATATGCAGGCAAAACAACAATGCCCATAAAATAAATTATTTTTAAAAATAGGTCTGTCCAGTGGGTCAGAAAGGCCACAGCCTCCTCGTGTCCTACCTTCTCTTAGCTCTTAGACAATTGGCCACTAGGTCTCCAGAGCAAAGTCGGTGGGGGGGGGGGGAATGGTCAAGAGTGAGAAAAGGAGAGAGGGAAGTAAGCCCAGTGACACCACTGAGATGGAGCTAATTGGGCCTGATGGGACCTCACACTGCATAGTAGGTTTTGTAGGTTAGCTCATGGGGTGCTCTGGCTTCATAGGAGACACATGGAACCCAGAATCACACTGCCCAGGATGCTCTCTGGAATGAAGAAGCCAGCATAACTAAATGAAGGAAGCCGGTGAAAGACAGCTGATGCTCTCTCCAGGGAAGAGCTGTCCTTTTCTCTGACATTATGCCATCACTTCTTTGCTGGGTATTAACATGCCCTTTGAATAAAATGACAATGATGGCAGAGCTGGCATTTGACAGTTTCTTTGTTAGGCCTTTGCTTGTCAAAATAAGAAGCTGGCAACCCTGTGAAAGTCTCTCAGTGTTTTAAAGTTTAATTGACTCTCCCAGGAAAAGTCTAGGCATCACTTACGAGTCCACACTCTCATTCTACAGATGGGAAAACGAAGGCACCCAGACGTCGCCGTCAAGGAGGCCAGGTCTCTCTCCGACATGAGCTCAGGATATGTTTGTCACTTGTCATGACCAGAACAGCCAGACACTGAGGAAAAAATTCTGGGCTTCAGTGGTTGAAATGTCAGTGAACCTTGCCCACAGAGCAGAAGGAAAATATCACATGCTTCCAGAGCTTATAGCAGTGATTCTCAGCCTCAATGCTGCGACCCTTTCATTCAGTTCCTCATGGTGTGACAACCCACAAGAATAAAATTATTTTGATGCTAAAGTCATAACTGTAATTTTGCTACTGTTATAAATTATAATGTAGAAAAATCTGATATGTAGGATATTTGATAAGTTAACCCTGTGAAAGGGCCATTCAAACCCAAAAGGGTTGCGACCCACAGGTTGAGAACCATTGGCTTAGAGTCACTCCACAGGATCCTCAGTTTTCAGCATCATGTGCCCTTGCTATTCCTATCACAGGAAATACACAGAGCTAAGACAGCCTCCCTGAAAACACTACTGTTCTCCCTGCGGCCATGCCACGTTTGAAAGGCACCAGCAGTAAGCATTCACCAGCTCACTGTACGCATGATGAGTGACAGGGAGGGACTCCTCTTCAAAGAGGAAGAATACGGAGAAAAGACAAGTAACCCACAAACAATCTAAGTCACTTCCCAGTGTCCGAAAGTGACACAGAGCCTTCCACCCCTTTGCTACTTGCTCTGGCCTTGCAGTTAGTTCCTGGCAATACCTTCTTCACACTGTATTTGCTCCCTGGCAATCACCGTGAAAGAATAGCTCCACGAGGGGTTAGTTAGGGTCTTGGCCTAATCTGTTGGAGCTCCCTCGTTAAGGTCTGGAGCTGGCTCCTCCTGCTATGCGAAGTGAACAACAGACTACACCCTGGTTTTTGTTCTTTGCTTATTTTCCCCTCTTCCCTCATGTTGTTTGGACTCTCAAAACCCTGCCAAGCGTGCCCTGTCCAAAGCTCAGAACTGGAAGTACTCGAGGCCCAGTCCTCACTGCCGGCCTCCAGGTTCAGTGTGGCTGCTGCCCTCCCCAACTCCACACCAAACTGTTCTGTCTTAAGAAGACTTGACTGGTCTACCTGACTGCCACATTTTTGTTCGGCCATTCCTCTCCTGGGATGCACTCTCTCCATTCCCCTCATCTTTATCCTTCCTGATCAAATCCCAGAGACCCAGTGAAGTCCTCCCACACAGATCTTCCTCCATCTTTCCTCGGGTGCCCCAATCTCCTCTGGTATATTGATACTGGACACAGCCAGAAGTTCACGTTTTCTTTTCAGGCCCGCATGTTGTAATGTTCTAATTCTGGAGGTTCCTTGAGATAGAGCACGCGCGCACACACACACACACACACACACACACACACACACACACACACACACTGATATGTTTGTAGCACATGCACATGGCTATGTGGATTCCACAGCATACAGTGTCTTTCTCTATGTCTTTATTACCATATACTCTTAAGACAGGGTCACTTGCTGAAGTGTGCTTCACCTTTTCCCATGAGACTGACTAGCCAAAAAGCTCCCATGATACACCTGCCTACACCCACTGACACCAGGGTTACAGGTACGCAAAGCCATGCCATGTTTCCACACAGGTGCCAGGTATCAAACTTGGGCCCCCAGGCTTATGTATCAACCACTCTTACCCAATGAGCCATCTCCCTAGCTCTTCTTTTATACACACCCAACGTATCTGGTACGCAGCAAGACAATGAAAAGTTATGCACCAATTAATTTAGAACCCCCACCCAATAGACACTGGAAGACTAAGTGTAGTCCCCTGCTGTCAACAGCTAGCTAATTTCGGCCAGCCTCCAGGATTCCTGGCACAATCTGAGGCTGTTGCCTTAACTGTCATTTCTTTGCAACTGTACTGTCAGTTGCAAACCTTACTCCAGGCATGATGAGATGACACAGGGCCTCTGAGAGGCACATGCTTCACCAGGAACGTCCATCACAACAAGATGAATGTCCTTGTTTACGAAAGGAGTCATCCCATCCCAGGAAACTTTCCACTGTAATTTAGGACCTAGACAAATGAGTCTATAGAGCTCACCAACCGAGCATTTGTCTGCCTTTTCCATTTGCTGAACTCAGATGGAGTCTGGCCAGAGGTCAGAGACAGCTGTTATAATTTGCCCATTGGTCTGCCTTTTGAGACATGTAACATGACCTCTATTTGGGAAGCTAAGGCCTAGCAGGACACAGGGATCGCATGAAGCAGAAAAATGGCCCAGCCACTGACCAGGCATACAGGTGACAGTTAGTACTGACTGCTACAAGCCATCCAAACTCCAACCCAGCCACGTGCTAGCTGAGGTCAGAGAGCTCAACCAGCCAAGACCGTGAGTCCTCACACATTCTAAGTGAATCCAGGTTCCCATCACTGTAGCCAAACAGAAGAGTCTGATGTCACTGTGAAATTAAACAATTCCTTATCAAACAGGGGCAAAGCAATGAATTTGCATTCCCAAGGGGTTCAGAGAGCGTCTGTTCCTTCAATACCCTACAAAACCTAAGCAGTCTGCCTGTCAGCCCCAGGGCCACCAAGTTCCTCTCTGGAGCCTGGGGCCCCTCCAACTCTGGACACTGAAAGGCTAGGCAGCTGTGAGAATGTCCTTTCTCTAGGAAGGCTTTTCCAAAATTATATCAGGTTTCCTTCTAACCCAGCTTGCCTAACATGGTTGAGGAATGTCTTAGAAACTGATGTGATTCAGTCTGGCTTTGGATGAAGTTTTCCACCCAGACAGAGCACACTGAGTGTCTGGAAGCATAGGCTTATAACACCGGAGCACTCAATGCTTTCCCTGTCTCCAGACCTTGGTCAGGAAGATTTGCTGATGAAGTCAGTCAGAGAAAATGGGTTAACAGGAAGCCAAAAGGTGTTATCCCACACACTTGCACACAGAGGCATCCTCCCAGCAGCCTTCCTGCTTCCCTTCAATTTTGAGAATCTGTGGATATGGTTGCAGTGCACCCATTGTAAATAGTCAGAGAGCTACTGCGGGTATCACTCTGGGACCCCAACCCTAAAATGGAGTACATACACCTTTCTTGGAAGACAGCGAAGAGCCATCTAGATGTCTGTCCCTGTGGAAGCTGTTTTCCTGATGAGACTCCACGTCTTCTACAAATACAGGCTCTAGCCCTTCACCAGTACCGGAAATGCAGTCTCCAAACTGTCTGTAACCTGACTGCCTAGTTACTCATGAGTTATTTCTAAACTGTTGTTGGTTCTTCCAGATTCTCACCTGAGGAACCTCAAGCTCCCTAGATAACAAGCAAAAGCGCATCATTTATTGTGACATGGGGAGGGCTATGAGTGCTGGGAAGGAGGAGCAGGGAAGTCCCAAACCTCAGAAATCTCTGTAAAATCAGACAGCAGCAGAGAGACGAGCCCGACAGGATTGTCTAAACACTAGGCATCACCCGGGCAGGCATCCTGCCAGCCTTACGTTTCTATAGCAACAGCCAGGACTGCCCCTAAGACTGATGGAGAGGGGGGATGTCTTTTGTGTGAGCATCTCTAGAAGGCAGACCACTGCCTTAATCCTAAATCTCAATTTTTCTCTCTGTGAAGCTGGTTTTCTCTCTCTAGGTAGAGATTATGGCAACTAATGTTTCTTAGTCTATGACATCAGACATGAAAAATTAGTCAAGGGGAAGGGGGACGTGTGGAGGCTGCTGAGAATGCTGCTGATATAACTCCCCTTTGGCACTGTCCTGCGATTGGTTCTTAGTCCCTGTACATGCAGGATACCCAAATTTTCAACGCTCAAGTCCTGTTATGGTTTGTCCCGTAAGGTTCATCTACTGGAAGCTTGGTCCCCAGTGTGTCAGCATTTGTAAGAGGAAGTGGGGGGGGAAGTTGACAGGCAATGGGGGCACTGCTCGTGGAAGAGATTAGTGCTGATCTCAGGGAGTGAAGTCTAGTTCTCTCAAGAGTGACATGACATGAAATAGGAGAACAAGCCTGGCCCCTCGCAACACCACAGTCAGGGAGACCTCACCAGAGCCAAGCACATGATCTTGAATCTCTATCAACCATCTTTATAAAGCTCCTAGGTCTAGAGCAGAGAATTACTAGCTTCTTAGAATGGCATGGTACTTACTAGTGTAGCCCACACACACCTCCCTGAACAGTGTGACTCTTCCCTCTGCTATTTACTGTATCTAGTACAATACGAATGCTGAATCAACTACAAGAAAAGAGTTTGCAACATACACCCATTTTCTTTCAAATAGTTTCAGTCTGTGGTTGTTTAAGACCAACTTCACTATATTTTTTGAGCCAGCTGACAATGATTTAGATTTTCTCATAATTATTCTTAACCATTTTGTGCTTTTAAAAGCATTACTTTTTGTAGATCTGTTTTATTTCCTTATTTTCATAAGGTTTTAATAAATTAATTGGTCAAACTGCTCTTAGGGGACGTACCTCTACGGCCAACATTTACAAAGTTTCCCCTGTCAAAGGATGGAAGGCTCAGACTACAACTAGCCCTGTGTCCACGGCAGGGCCAAGAATCAGACAACCTTGGTGAAAGTCACTGATCTTAGAAAACAGTCAGCAGCCAGGATATCAGGCGAAACTGGGAGGTCAAAGGTAAACACAGTCTTAGAGGCTAGGACCACAGGGAGCTTGCGGGAGTGACAGTGTGTTCCTGCTTTCTGTTAAGGGCTATGCCTATAAACAACTTCGTGGTAGGAGGAAGTGACTCATGGCTTGTACCTGCCTGGGGAGGCTGTGAAATGAAGGAGGGAGGACTGGCATGGCGAGGGACAGGGAGCAGGCAAGCAAGCATAAGTATGTGTTCTGCTGCCTTGGATTAAGGTGTCAAGAACATGAAGTGATCAAGGATCTGGGTCATATTTCCAAACCAAGTAGGAAGCCCCAGGACCACTGCCTCTGCCCTGGCCAGGCTCAGGACTTCCCTAGTCTGACCCTGCCCCCACTGTGCCCCGTCACTCATCTCCACCACTTCACACATGCTCAATCAACTACTGTCCTGACCTTGCCAAGTACACATTCTTAAGGCACAGTTTAAAGGCTACCTCTACCAGAAAGCCTGCCCAGATATCTGAATCACCGTCAATGTTTCCCAGTTGTGTTTGTTCAATACTGGCCCCTCTGTCCCTCAGTGTAAATTTGTAACTTGGTCCTCCGTCATCAGCCCTCATTATATTAGAGCACCGTGGTTAATTCCATCAACGCCCGCCCCTGTAAGAATCTCATGATCATGCCCTGGGGAATGGCAACATACAGAACTCTGGCTTCATAGTAGGTATGCAACAAGCAATTAATGTTAGTCATTAAGTTGGGGTCCAAGAATGCAGAGCCAGAGACCAGGAAAGAAGGACCTCGGGTTGTCAGGGGTGCATGGGTCCACAGAAAGGAAGACAACCAGGAGCCTGCACATCTGTGGTCCACCCTGCCTTCCCACCCTCAGTGACTACTCAGCTTCTCTCTTCAAACCCTGGTGCCGGTCCACGCTCCAGGTCTATGCTCATTCTTCCTGGCGACGCAAAAGAAACTTTCCAGCATTTGGCCCCTCACTCATTCCCATGTTTACACCCTTTAGTGATATCCATAACTTCATGGGCGACATTCAAAATCTTCAGGGTCCTAGCTGAGTTCCTGTTACTCTGATAAATGTCAGGTTAAAAAGCTACACATGGAACAGAAGGTTTATAGTCTTTTAAGGTTACAGCCCATTGTGGAGGGAAGTCAGGGCAGGAATGTGGGCAGGAACTGAAGCAGAAGCCAGAGAGAAACATTGTGCACGGTTTGCTACTTTACTGAAACTCAGCTACCTTTCTAATACAGCCCAAGTTCACAAGCCTAGGGTTGGTACCAACTACAGTGGGCTGGGGCCCCCTACATCAGTTAGCAATCAAGGAAATGACCTAAAATATGACAACAGGCCAATCTGATAGAGACAATTTTTCAGTTGAGAGTCCTTCTTCACAGATGTATCAAGTTGACAGTGAAGAGAGGCCATCACAGTAAGCATGGCCCTCAGACAAACTCTGGTGTGACTAACTGGTCTTTGCTGGCCACACCTCGGATAACTTCTGCCCTCTCTTTCTTTATGTGCCCGTCACATTGGAACTTGTTTCCATGCTCTTTCCTGACTCAGATCTTCATGCATTATTCCTCTTCCCTACCCAGTCCTGCTCCAGACCATCTCCTAGTCTTTAAGAGCTTTTCCTAGAAGGCCTCACTTAACATCTCCACCTATTCCAACATCATCAGGACTCAATGAAACCTCCCAATTACGTGGTCTTCAAATTTCTTCTTTATAGCAGTCAAAGAATTTGCAGATACAAGGCTAATGCCCATATAAGTCAGCTTCTATTACTATACCAAAGCACCTGAGTCATCAGCTTGAAAGAGGAGAAAGTTTATTTCAGAGATTTTAGTCTACAGTCATCTGATTCTGTTGCTTTGGTCTGTGGTAGCACAGCACAGCATGGTGTGAGCATGAGGCACAGCAAAGCATGGTGTGAGCATGTGGCAGAAGAGGCTTGCTTACTTCACAGCAGTCAAGATAAAAGGAGGAGGTAACAAAGATTCAACCTCTCCTTTCAGGAGAACTCTTTCCAGTTATTCTAACTTCTTTCAACTAGGCTCCACCCCTTAAAGGTCCCTCGCCTCCCAATAGCAACATAGGCTGGGGACCAAACCTGTAATGTCAGAGATCCAAACGTTAGTGTCACCTCTGTGCCTCACTGGTGCACAAGGGCCAGCACACTGTTCCTGTGAGGGGCCACATAGATACTGGATTATCTAATTCAGATACACAGAATTATTTAATTCTGCAACTCTTGGGTGAAAGTGGTCAAACATAATACATAAGCAAATGAATATGGTTGTATGATCATGAAATTTTATTTGTAGGCATTAAATTTTGAACTTCATATCATCTTCACACTTTATTAAAAGATTCCTAACTTCCTACAAAGAGCCCAAGTTGACAAAATATTAGCCAACACAAATCTCAACATGTCTGCTTCCTCACATTAGGTTTCAAAAGAAACTCTGACCCACCCCTCCAACACGTAACCAACAACATGTCCCCCCAAAACATATGCCTCATTCTTAACCTACAAAACGTATGAAAGTGGTCTCATTCACAAACAGGGCCTTTGTGTATGGAACCAAGTTCAGATACAAACCTACTATGGAAAACACACACACACACACACACACACACACACACACACACACACACACATACACACACATAGACATACACATGGATGCCATGTGAAGGCACAGACCCAGCCAAAGACCACATGATAACAAGGACAGAGATGTACTACAACTGTAAGCCAAAGAATGCCCAGGAATGTCCAGGATGGCTGCCACCAGCAGGAACACTGGAAAGACAAGGAGTTTTCCCTACAGATGTCCCAGAGGCAGTGGCTCAGCCACACCTTGGTTTCAGACTTTTGGCTTCCAGAATTGGAAGGTATTATGTTTTGGTGGTTGAAGCCATCACTATGTAGCATTTTGTTGTAGTAACCCTAGGCAACAACACTCTCATTTGAAGATATAAATATTCACCAGTGCCTTATCCTCCTCAAGGGGCCATGTGAATGGTAAAGGCACAATGGAATTCACCTTTGCTCCTTTTATCACTAAAGCTAACCAGTGGAAGCTTGGAAATTAGAGTATCTAATGAATGTGATGTTCTGTAGGATTTGTACCTTGAAGCTGAACTTAGCAGAAATTATGTCATTATTTTTCATGTGTGGGGGCAGGAGGGAGAGAGGAGAGAAGGAGAGGAGGAAAGAATAAATATGAGAGACTGAATGAGTAGGCTAATGAGCCTTGGCTGTCTCCCATCCTGGCTCTGCAAGCCTTACTTTTCTTGGGAACCTCCAGGAGAGGACATTCATTGACAAAGACATGTCCTCTGGATCTGGGCTATAAATTCCATCTCTAATCCACATGGAAACAGCGAAGCAGTAGATATTTTCACAGCCTGAGCACCCTGATTTTAGTCACAAATTATACCCCTCTCATCCTGGAAAAAAATGAGGGGTATAATTTTTTATTTTCAGAAAGATGAGAGCAGACAGAGTTATGAATTCGATACCTTGAGAAGGATCTAAGAACTCAGATACAGCTTGTCACTGCTGATGGACAGGAAGGAGATCTCAAGGGGGGGGGACTTGATAGTCTCAAGACTGGAGGCCAGAAAATGAAAAATCAGATTAACCAAATGCCGTCCCCCCTCTTCTACCCATGCCAACACAGAGTTGGCTACCCTCCCGCATGTACAGGAACCTGAAAGCCTCAGTTGTTTCAAAAAGTCTTTGCTGTGGCTGGCCACAGGGGTTCTAGGTACATCTCCCACTTCGGGACCCTCAGAAAAATGATGGGAAAGCTGATATGTAGAGACAAACAGAACCTATACCCATTCCCCTTGCAACTGAGAATCCCAGTGCTGATCCTTCCCAAAGCCAGCATCCGTTTCAAGTGTCCAGTGGCTCCTAAGTACAGTGTGGACTTCAGGGACCCTAACAGCCCATCCTCTGAGGGCAGCGTTAAAGCTCAGATAGTAAGGAGACTGATGAACAGCAGAGAGGGCGTGAGGGAAGTGGGCGGCCATGCCAGTTAACCGGAAAAAGGTGGCTCACAACTCCAAGTCATGTCTTGGCTACAGTGAGTTCAAAACTAACTGTGATAAATTTTTGAGACCTTGTCTGGGGGAAAAAAAGCAACAAAAAGGATTGAGGCTACAGCTCAGAGGTAGAACCTTTGCCTAACACAGCGGTTCTCATCCTACCTAGTGCTGGGATGCATTAATACAGTTCCTTGTGTTGCAGTGACCCCAAACATAAAGTTATTTTCATTGTTACTCCATAACTGTTATTTTATTTCAATACTGTTATGAATTATAATGTAAATGTCTGTGCTTTCTGATGGTCTTAAGTGATCCTTGTGAAAGGGTCATTCAACTCCCCCCAAGGGGGTAGTGACCAATAGATTGAGAACTGATGGCTTAATAAATTTAAGACCCTAAGTTCATGTACAACATTGGATACAATAATTTTTAATAGAAACTTACTCTCCTGAGTTTGCACCTGGGCCTCATTTTGTTTGTTTTCATATTAAATTTAATTTGCTACACAAACTAGAACAGGTAAAAATACCTCTGAAAACTCAGGTTTCTGAGCTACAAAATAGGAATAATTATGAATACATTTGTAAGTGGCTTTAGGAGGATTTTGAGAGAGTTAAGTGTGTCAGACACATAACTACTGATGTATAAAGCACTCCGTGCCAAGCCCGAGTCTAAGCAATGGACCTGCAGGAGCCCTTTCTGTCCTTACTGGCATTCCTGACATCTTGTTCTGTAGATGAGGCCTCAGGGACTCAGAGAGGTCACAGCACCTACACTTAATCATACAGTAAGAGGCAGAGTCAAGCCCAGGTGGGCGAACTCTGGAACTCTGTCCTTGCTGTGGAGGTCTGCTCCTTTCCGAAAGGGGCTGTTGGTGTTACGGAATGAATGCTTGCTGTGTTCACTCAGTTATTCAATAATAATTCAAATGTGCATCTCCCAGAGGCAGGGTGCTCACAGCAGATTCACATCCAACAGATCTCTCTGTCTCTTTCTGTCTCTCTGTCTCTGTCTCTCTGTCTCTCTGTCTCTGTCTCTTTCTCTCTCATTGAAGATCCATCAGGGTAAATAAGACAAGTGCTTCAAACTACATACAGGGAGAAAATGACATTGGGGAGGAAGACAGAACATGGTGGAAGACCTGGGAATGGCAGGAGGTAAGTGTTGGTGACAGGCAGATTTAATGAGGGCGATGGCATCCCCTGCCATCCCTGAAGAACGGGCATGGCTTTGACAGACACATGGCACTGCTAAGTCTAAGTTATGACCTCTCTTTCTTCTTCCTCATAGCAACCCATCCATTTCCTCTATCAGGCTCACTACACTTTTAATACCATGACTATGTGCAGATAGAGTTGCTTAACAATGATCTCTCTTAGCAGACCCCAAGCTGGGGAGGAGGAACAGTATGGCACTGTGTTCTCTACTGTCACTTCACCCTGGAGAGGACACACATTTTGCCTAGGTATCTGAGAACAGACAGTGATCATTAGTTCCCTGGGGTGAAATGTTAGCTAAGTGCCCTGGAGAGTCTAGCAATTCTTGAGGCTCCTCTTTCATAGCCAAGGGTCTTGAACATATCTGAGTCTGTTGTACCAAGCATCCTGCAGTGACAATGCATTGGAATCTGTTTGTGTTGGGTCTCTCTGTCCAGACAGAGCCTGCATTTTGAGGTGAAGCCAAGAGCTGAACAGAGCAGCTGTTGAGCATCTCCAGATTCTCCAGCCCCAGACAGACAGGGCCATCAGCAAGCCCCTAGACTAGTTTTGAGCACTGTGCCAGTCAGGGACTTTTAAACGCTACTTCTGCCAAGAATACAGAAGAGAGAGTAGTACCCTCCCACCAGGACCAGGAGAGGGCCAAGGCAAAGACACAACCTGGGATGGTTGGAACAAAGTCATGGGCATCAGAGCCACCAAGCCTGGAATGGCTTTGCATCTCCCTACTTATTTTCATTTCCCCATCTGTAGAGGAGGCACAATGCCTGATCCATATCAACAGAATGCTAAAATTACCTGGAGGGCATTGCTCAGTTATCCAGAACATACCCATACCCACTGCTCCCCAAATAATAATTGTTGATACTAACTTTGAAAAGACAATCCTCAAATGGAGTCATCGTCAACCCCCTGATGTGGTAAGGTTTTCTGCTGAGCACTCATACAAAACTTACTGGTTTATTCTTATGTGGGACACACGACAGAAGAGGGCTGCCCACCACACATGATCCGGAACCCTCCTTAAATATCAGCTCCCTGATCCCCATCTCCACATGGTGTGAACTATCTACGTGCACTGCTATGGAGGAGGAAACCTGGGCACAGAGAGGTTTGAGTCTCAGAGCTGTAAGAGGCCCAGATGAGCTCTACACTCACATGGTCTGCCCTAGAACTCATCTGGGGTAAGCACGGGTACACAGCACTGACTGCTGTTTTAGGGTCCTGCTACTCAAACAGTGGAGCTAGAAGGCAGCGAGGGATGTGGTCCAGGCGCCAGAAGATACTCAGCATGTGACATCCCTGTCTGAGGAATCTAGAAGATGGTCTCAGAGAAACAGGGAGTAGAAGAGCAGCAGTCAGAGTCTGGGGGTGGGGGCGGGGATGAGGGGTGTGTCTGGAGACTGTTCTACAGGTCTAAATTCCAGACAGGTAAGAAGGATCAAGTCTGGGGTTCTGTTGCATAGCAAGACAAAGGTAATGAATACCGTACTCAGTGTTTCCAAATACCTACAAGATGTTTTTTGAGACAGGGTCTCAATACGTAGTCCTGGGTTGTCTGGAACTTGTTAAGTAAACGAGGCAGGTCTCTGCCTCCCGAGTGCTGGTATTAAAGGCATACACCACCATGTCTGGCCCTACCTAAAATATTTTCAATGATCCCACCACAAAGTGATAAGAGACGCATGAAGTGATGGATATGCTAATTACCCTGGCTGGATTACTACATAATGAATACATTTACTGAAATGTCACATTGTTCCCTATAAATACACACAGGCATTGTGCATCAAACAAAAAAAATAAAAAGGAAAAAAATACATATCTTACATGGTGACCCACCCATATCGACTGCCTCGATCAGCGTATGCTGGGATTCAGGAGGCAGTGCCTAGCACTAGTCTAAGTGATGTGCTTTGCTAGCTCTTACTTTTGTTTGTTAACACAGGTTTCAATGCACTAACTTAATTTCATAATTTGTTTAGGGGTGTTGCTCACAGCTTGAAAATTTTTCCCAGGGGAATTCAGTTCTAACATTTAGCTCAAGCAGTTTCTAAGCACAATGCCCAGAACCTCTTCCTAAAAGCTACCTGTGAGTACCATGACGCAGTCCTCGGTGGACAGTCACTCAGATCCAGACCCTAAAACCCTAGGCCCTGGTTAGAAGAGCATTGCCAACTGGATGCCAAGAAACTCTCATGAGAGATACAGAAAACAGAGTTTAGCTTCAGCATCTAAATAGGTTCAAATGCCCATCCTGCTAGCTACTGACTTCTTCATACTGACGCATCCCTGGACAGGTCTGTAGCCTTCCTTATGGTTCAGCCTCCCTCACTGTGATGGTAAAAGCCACTGTAGATGGTGGCTATGAGGGTCAGCTAAGACTAGAGACTACAGATATGCAATTTTGAATCTGTGCAGGCAGGCCACTGACACAGAAGAATCCACCCTTCTCACTTTCCCACAGGCCCTATCAAGTGTGTTTCAAGCCCGCTCTCTCTGTTTCCATAGTTACCAATTCTACAACTGTGGAAGAAATAGCAACACAGAATATGAGCACACTCACCAAAGTCAAAACCCATAAAGGCAAGGTCCAGGGTTTTGCCAACTGTTATCACCCATCACAAAAGATCTTCCCCAGGACGATGTTACCCACCACCCTCTCCAAGCCTGTAGGACAAGAAAGTCTGCTGAGTGAATTTCACTCACTCACTCTCTGCTGGCAAAGCTCCCTGCCCTTCCGATAGTGGATTCATCACTTCCCTTGTTTCTGTGACAATGTTTTTGTTAGTGCCTGACAAAAGCAGCTTCAGGAACGGAAGGTTCGTCTTGGCTCTCAGTTTGTGAGCACAGTCCACCGTGGTAGAAAATCACGGAGGCAGCTTTCATTCTACATCTGCATCCGGGAAGCAGAGCACTGCACCTGATGCTCAGCTCACTTACTCCTTTATATCCAGTCCAGGACCGCAGCCCATGGAACGGTGCTCCCCACATCTAGGCCAAGTCTTCTCACCTTGGTGAACCTATCTAGAAATTTCCTCATAGATATGCCCAGGTGTTTGTTCTCTAGGTGATAGCAGGTTCTGTCCTCAAAATGAGACAAAAGCCATGCCGAGTGTGACCATGGCCCACGGAAGTCACTGACAAGGAACATGTGGGTGGCAAAGCCCCTGTGGACCAATTATTCCCTGTGTTGACTTTCAAAGGAGAAGCACATCACCCAATACATGATTGGTGTTAGTGATCAGCAGAGCCCCATGAGAACATATCAAGATCAGTGCAGAGGAGGGCAAGTAGGGAGTGACTTTCCACCTGGGCTTCCACATGGCCCCATGGCAGGAGCAAGTCTTTCTCATGAGCACAACCTGAGGTTTAGAGAAGCTAAAAGTAAAGCCCCAGACAATGCCTGCTGATCTCCTTGACATTTTCCCAACAGTACTGCTGCACAAGCTGATTCCCAGTACCACTTGGGTCTCTGGAGGCTTGCCTCTGATGGCATTTCCATCACCTGCTCTGGTTGGGTTACCAGGAAAAAGAGAGGCCAGTAGAACCACCAAAGCCTGAGTGCCCGCAGTACTCACGAAGACCATCTGGGATCTCAAAACTTCATGAGGATGATTAATCTGAGAGGCAGAATCTTGGAATCTCAGCTCTGTCTGCGGGAACAGCTCTTGGCAGACAGAGAGAGAGAGAGAGAGAGAGAGAGAGAGAGAGAGAGAGAGAGAGAGAGAGCTTTGAAGTCCAAGTTTCGCAGGCAACAGAGCAAAGCCAGCCCCCAGCTTAGCACTGGGGTAAGAACAAAGACAGGGAAGGGGGACTTCACAGTCTTCTCACCTCTCTGTGGCCTCTGGGCTACAGAAGGTCCAGCTCATGGACACATGAGCATTTGGTCCTTAAGCCAAGAATGTGAGACATCTGGAATGAGTAGTTACATGGTCACATCTCTCCACCCTTCTAAGGTGAGTGTGAATCAGGGATCAGTCATGCCCCAGGAGAAGCTAGCTGCTGTAACGGGGTGCAGAAGGTCACCAAGTCACTAGGCTGGGTGTCTCGTGTATGGAGTCAGGGGCTAAGGCTATCTTGAGCCAGCTTTGCTAGCCTCAGCACACTGGCTGGTTAAGGAATTGTGTCTCTACTAGCGGAGGCTCAGCAGCATTTTCTGGGCATCATCACTAGATGCCAGTAGTAACCCTCAGTTGCATTTATAACAACTAAAATGTCTCTGGAAATTATCAGATGTCCTCTAGGAAGTAAAACTATCACCATGTTAGATGGACCCCTCGCTTAGTGTCCCAATTACCAATTATCATGAAAAACATGAGTCCAGTAACTATAGATTACCAGATTACAGAATACATAGGTTACAGAATCATAGATATGACAGTGTCCCATCACCTAGGCATGATACTCATTGCACTCCCTGCCTTGGTGATTTCCCTCTATGTTTCAGCTCAAATGTGAAATGCCCCCACAGACTCGGGTGGTTCTGCACATATTTCTCAGGTGGCGGTCTGTTTTGGAAGACTGTGAAACTTTAGGAGGTGGATGATCACTGGAAGAAGGGGATCATTTGGATGGGTCTTGAGGTTTTATTGTTTGTGCCACTTGTCCTGTCTCATAGCTTCAGGACCACCGATACAATGTGAGCAGCCATTTCATGATCCTGAAACAATCCCATCTCTGCCGTGAAGGATTAGATCCCTTCTTCAAGAATAAGCCAAAATAAAACCTCTCCTTCCTCAAATTCCTCCAGAAGATATTTTAGTCATAGTAGTGAGAAAAGTAATTAGCATGTTATGTGAATATACTAACGACTCTGGAAAGTTCCTGAGGAAGAAGAATCTGTGTCATAACTTTGCCAACCTCATATTTTACAAGGTTTCCCAAACAAAGCCCATTATTAATATTTATTTCTAACATTTCTTTCTGTTTTTTTAAGGTGAAAACACTCCAAAGGTCGTGTTATGGAATCATAGATACATGTAATATACTAGGCAACCCAACCTCCTCATTGGCCAGTGAACTTGCAACAAGTAAGACATGTTCAAAATCCCATTCACAGATGCATGGCAGAGCTAAATTTGGATTTCTAGCTCCCGGTCCAGCACAAAAGACTTAGATGTGACCCACAGCACTCAAGAATCAAGAAAGGCATTTTTCAGAGCTACAGCACAGGGCAGTTCAGTTCTACCACTGTTTCTTGGTGACTAAATTCTACAGACTGCCCCAGGAAGCACACAAAGCAGGCATCCTGCATGGGTGCTGTGAGGAGGCCCTGCCTGTGGCATCAGCCAAAGGAGGCTCTGGGCTCTACCCACTCACAGCTCATCCATGGACAGATCACCTGACAATCTAAGAGCCATTCCCATGAGCCATCTTCTTATGGATACAATACACCTTTGTGTCTGTGCAGGCAATTAAGTCCAAAGGAAGTAATAAACTGTCAGCCAACAAAGGCCAAGGCCTTATCTGCCAACATGTCTTGATTATAGTTCACAGATCTGCAATAACACAACAAAGACCCCCATGCCTCTTTCTCTGCATTTCTTGGGTCATAACCTAGACTGTGGAGCTACATGCCTTTTAGGATAGCAACTCACATGTTCACTGTCCTCCCCCATGGATGTACCAGTGAAAGAGGCTCAAACCAGCCTGACCAGTGTCTACCCCAAAAGACAGCATATCAAGGTACAGCTTCTGCCGCTCTGGCCCAGCCAGCACACAGTGTCTTATTATTTACACTCCCATTGGCTTCCAGAGTCAACACATGGTGCTGAAGAAGCCACAGACAGGTTCCCATGCTCAGACTGCAAATCAGTAACCATCTGAGAAGGAAACAAACCAAACGGTGAGACATTAACTTTGCGCAGGGGTTGGAATAAAATCAAACCTCCAAGCCTCTAATGTCCCAAGGATTCTCTTTCAGCTCTGGGGACCACAACAATATTCCATTGATTTCTCTGAGCTCTTTTTTTAACTTTCCAAACAGAAAGACCCACAGAATCAATAAATACAAAGTTTATGAGACACTGAGCTGGTTGGCACACTTCTCCTGGTTTACTTGGGCCCAGCTAGGCCACAGAGCAGAGGAGACGGCCAGCATTGGAAGACCCCAGAGCAGAGGCCAAATGTTCTGTGGCAAGAGAATAATATTCCCGGTAAACACAGCAGCAAATGGTGGTGACTTGCAGGGTCTGTGGAGCCTGTGTTGCATGGGAAACAAACAACAAAGGAGACAGTGCTGCAACCCTGGGCCAGGGGCTCAAAGCTCACACAAGACACTCACACTCGAGTCATCAGACTGTGACCTCAGACTTCAAAATCACATCCTTGCTTTCCTTCCTTTCCTCCTCTCCTCTCCACTCTTCAGGTGACTAGTGTTAGGCAATGCCGAGGGACAGGCCAGAGGGACTTTGTCTCTCTGACAACTGACGGTTATGAACAAAGCCCAGGCGATCGTATTGTATTCTTACACTCAGCCATGTTCACTGGCCTGTTCTAACCACTAGTCAATACCTGGTGACCAAAACAAGAGGGCCCTGGTCCATCTGCTGCTGATATGTTACCCTGCCTTCCTAAATCCTTCAAACACAGTGGTCACAGTCAGTTCAGGGTGTGCAAGACACACAACTGCTTCGAGATCACTTTAGACTTAGAGGTTTGCCCATAGCGCAGCCTCTGTGCCACACGTGTTAGAGGACAGCTAATAAGCCTTTGTAAAACATTATGATATGCTCTTGTGATTAATTTTGTAATCTGATTGTACAGTTCTCAAGCATGAACTTTATAGATGACAACACGTGTCACAACATGGCAATGCTGGGCATAGGCTGGAGAAATGCTCAGTGGTTAAGCAATCTTGTAGGTCTTCGGGAGGACCTGAGTTCAGTTCCTAAAACCCATGTCAGGTAACTCACAACTGCCTCTAGTTCCAGCTCCACGGTATCTTATGGATTCTTCTGACCTACACACATGGGGCATATACACAGAGACACACATAAACATAAATAAAAATAAAGTCTTTTTAAAGGAAAGGTTGGAACCACAGAGCAAAACTTGTATGCAGGGCTGAGGAGACTGGCTCCAATGGGGACCCTCAATGCATTCTACCCAAAAATGAAAAAACAAAATTCCAGGAAAGACAAAAGTAGACGGACATGATGGGAGTAGAAGGCAGTGGCAATCAGAAAACTTGGAGTCCCTGTCTTTTGACCTGCTATTGCTGCAAAGTTGTTATGATGGTCATTTAAGGCTCAAATGTTTATACAACTGACAAAAAGGTTAACTGATCAACTCTTTGAAAGTTATACATAAAATTCAAAAGATTTTCATCCTAGACCCCGTAAGGGAGCCACAAAGGAAAGGGGCAGGACCATCAAGAAAGGAAGGACTGCAGGGCCTGGGGCAGGATCTGGGAAGTGTCAAGGGCAGCAGTGAATGAGATGAGGGAGACAAAACCTCAGGAAACCTCTTCAGCTCCAAGAGGAAAGAACAGCATCACTGTCCGTCCATACATGGAAAAGACGCCTCCATTCTCAAGCTGAGAAAGTCAGAGTGGAGAACTTTAGGGGACCAGGCAGTGATCACAATGTCTGCTTTAGTTTCATGTGGTCAGAGTCATATCAGGCTATACTACGTCTCCCCTGTGAACCTGCCCAGAAGAACCTTCTCCCAAGGAAGAGTAGGCCTGCCTTTGTGCTACATACCCTGGGTTATCATGAACTACATCCCCACTATTTGGTCTGTAGACCAGCCTGTGGCATTTTTCTGATTGATGTGGAAGGACCCAGCTCAACACTGTAGGAAGGGCCACCACAGAGCTATAAGAAAACAGGCTGAGCTAGTCATGAGGACCAAGCCGATAAGCAGCACCCCTCCATGACCTCTGCATCACCTGCTGCCCCGGGTCCTGCTTTGTTTGAGTTCTCTTGGCCTGACTCCCCTCGGCGGACTGTGACGTGGAACTGTAAGCTGACAGGAACCCTTTTCTCTCCAGGTTGCTTTTGGTCACAGTGTTTTCTCACAGCAATAGAAACCCTGACTAACACACCTCATGGAGGAATTGACCAATAGGAAATGGACTAGTGTCCAGTATTATTTTACTGCTTCAGGGGAAAACGGGCTACTGTGGATGCCCCTCTTTGGGCAGTGGGGACTAGCACCTTGGCAACCAGAACTGAGAGCAGCATGTACTGGAGTGGCGGCGGTCGTCAACGGCTCCTTCCCCACACACCTGGACATCCGCCCACCACAAAGGGAATTTTTTAAGACTTTCTAACACTTTTATAGGTGAAGACTGAACTGGTGTCATATTTTAAAGGAAGGGGGCGTTGGAGAGACAGCTCAGTGGATAAAGAAGCTTGCTGCCAAACCTGCAGTGGATCCCTGAGATCCAGCGGTGAAAGGAAAGGCCTGACTCCTGAAAGTTGTCCTCCAACCTCAACGCTTATGCTTTTGTGGGAGCATGCAGATGACCACACATATACACACATGTACACATGCATACAACACAAAGTAAATACATTCCGTGACAGCGAGTTTTCACAGTACAAGGCAATCTTCAAAGTAAACACTACACAAAAGAGACATAGATTGGTATCTTCAGCTGGATGTCACTGCCGGCACAGGACCCGTCCTGGAGGCAGGCCTTTTGTTCTCAGAAGGAAGGAGGTGTGGGAGTAGAGAAAAGTAGCTTGAAGAGAGTGAGAAGGGAACACCTCTTCCTTGGTGCTCAAGGTCTTGTCCCTAGACGGAAACTGACACAGCCTGCAAGGTTCAAGAAACCATGAACCCTAAACAAATGTTGACATTTCCCTAAACATCCAGATCCATACCACAAGTTCATGACCTTGCATCCAAACAAATCAAACACACCCACAAGAGGGGAGGCTGCCCATGGGGATCAGATTTCCGAGAACACAAACACACAGGACAACTCTGTGACTAAGCTCAGAGTCCCCCACCCTCGGTCCTACGTTGGGATCAAGAACTGTGAAAACAAAGAGACTCTACTGATCTAAGACCACGAGAAACCTGAAGAACTGGAAACGAGGCCAAATGTGAGGACGCACGCCTTTAATTCCAACACTGGGGAGGCAGAGACAGGCAGAGCTCTGTGAGCTCCATGCCAGCCTGGTCTACAGCCTGGTCTACAGAGCGAGTTCCATGACAGTCAAAACTGTATAGTGAGACCCTGTGTCAGAAAACAAACAAGGACAAACAAAAACAAAAGAAATCAAAAAAGTAGAGACCACCTGGGTGAGGCAGCACAGGCAGGAGGAAGGAGGATCACTGGTTAGAGGCCAACCTGAGCTATGTAGCAAGACCGCCTTCAACATCCAAAGATCAAATAAACCAAAAGGAATCAGAGCCAATGACTCAGTCAGTAGAGGACCACAAGTATAGAACACATCTGAACCATGAAACAATGAACTGGAGCCCCAGAGAGCCTCTGCCAGAGGCCTGAAGGAGCGCAGCCAAGCACAAAGTCGAATATTTTCACTAAAATATTCGTGAATATTTAGAATTCGAATATTTTCGAATATTTTCACTAAAAGCCAGCCTTTATAGTGAGCAGCAGCCTGCCCCTGTCACCATCTACACCTAACTCAACCCATTTCCCCAGCAGCCCTGGTATAGTAGAGCTAGGGAAAAAAAAAAACCCTTACTAGGCTAAACTTGAGGCTTTCCAGGCTAAAAGCCTTATGCTGGGCCTAACTATTAACATTGCACAAAAATTCTTTGGTTACCTAAAGCAACGCTTTGTAGTCTGAGCTGACCCAGGACACGTGGATGTTTGTTAATAGATTAACCAGTTGGCAGAATCTCAGGCTTTAAAGGAAACTTGCTGGGAAAGGAGGAAACCCCAGCTCTGCCCTACTGGGTTACCAGGATGTCTGTTAAGTGCTTCAATCACAGGATCTCATTCACTTAATCCCCCAGCAGGGTTAACAATCTCTACTCTACAGAACGGGGAAAATGGACACAGAGAAGTAAATGAATTGTCTGAAGGTCACACAGACACCACAGCAGTCAAAACTAGGGCTGCTTGTAGCAGCATATGGCACGGCTTTCCCAGGCAGGGCCTCTGGCATTCTCTCACCATCCTGTGCTCGTCTGTCCTCCCGGCACACTGTGCTACAGCTGGAAATGAGCGCACACTAGTGCTGAGATGGTCACAGCTGGCCTGTGCTGCGTACAGCACGCTGGGGTGAAGATACTTCATAGCAATTTATTTTACGTCTTAGGAAGAACTAAAAGAGAGTAACTCAAAGGTTCCCACTGCAAAGAAATGATAGATGTTTAAAGATGTGGAAATTCTGATCACTAAGACTACTGCCCACTGTGTGTGTGTGTGTGTGTGTGTGTGTCTGTCTGTCTGTCTGTCTGTCTGTCTGTCTGTCTGTCTGTCTTCCTCTACACTCTCCCATCTAGCCTGGACTTTGCAATTTTGGCTGGCTAGGCTTTGAGTCTTAGGGATCCACTGTCAAGTTCCGGCCTGGTGCCATCGTAACTGGCATTTACAGGGTGCTGAGGTCACCCCCAGGCCCTCAGGCTTGCACAGCAGGCACTTCCCCCACCGAGCCATCCCCACAGCCCCACACCCACACAATTCATATCTGTCCATTTAAACACCACAAAGAGAAGAGTGGCAGAAGAGCAGAGATGACGACATAAAGCTTAATCAGTGTGCATGAGAGAACTGCAGGAGAAGTGCCTGGAAGGACCAGGCTAGATGCTGGGGTTCCTGGCACATGCCTTCTCATTTCTAGTCATTGCTTTTCGTTTTTGTTTTGTTCAGGGGTGGGGGCATGTGGGGTTATGCTCACCGCATACATATCTGCTTTCCCCAACGCGTGCCTCCAGGACTTAGGACCTATCTGCCCAGCAGACAGGCGCTCAGTCCCTGAACTGAACTGGGCTGGCTCTGGATGAAACACACCTGGGCACCTGGATCCACCTTGAGATACCACACTTTTCAGAAGCCACGCCCGAGAATCAGACAGGAATGAATTACAAAATTCCCATCAAAGCCTCCTCTGTCCTCAAGGACGCTGCTCACAGAATACAGTGTGAGCAGTTCCCACCAGCTCAGGAAAGAGTTATTCAAGTATTAAACAGCAGCTTTCCCTCCATGCCTCAGGCCTAGTGAACACCCTGCAGTAAGACCAGGGCCTGGAAGTGCCATCACGGTAGGTGGCTCTGCCATATGCATACAGTATTCCCTTTAACCCTCATACCAGCTGAGGGAGACATCATCGCAAGTCTTCAGGTGGCATTGTACATACATTGGCACAGGTGACATTAGAGAAACAAGCAAACACAGTGTGACAGTCCCTAGAGTTACATCCAGGAGACATTTTTTGTAAATACTATTTATAATCTTTCTGTCAACCAAAACCACACTGGGAAGAAATGAAGCATGTGCACTACTAGCAAGAGGCTCTCCCAGCCCACCCGCTTCCTCCCATTAGCCAGGCACCGACCCTGAACAACTACCATATGGCCCACCAGCTAGGCAGCCCCTTCAGCCCTGGACTGCCTGAGCGGCTTCATTATTGAATGGCTATAAATAGAAGTACCGGACAATAGACTTTGCCCTCAGTCTACAAAACAAAGTCAAGGTCTCCATTTACCCAGCGGCCCTCTACTTGAGCCACTGCACACAGATAGCTCCAGCATGCTGGGTCTGCTGGGTCCCCATTCCTGCTTCTAGTGGCAGTGCCTCAGTGATGGAGGTCCACTCATGTTTGTGAAACTGAGTGAGTTTCAGTGAACAGATTACCCAGGAGTCTTGAAAAAGGTGCATGTACCTTAAGGGCTCAATATCGGCTGAGAATATCCAACTTTTTGACACGTATAAGGTGACCTTGTGATTTACAAATGTGTTGGGCAATTATCCCTGGCCAGAGAGTCTATATACTTGATTCTAATCGGCCACCCAAGGCTCTTCCCCATCAACACCTGTTATATGACCTAGCCTCTAATTAGCCTCACCCCATTCTCAGACTATAGCACCTGTTCCAAGGAATAGGCCTTTTTACATACAGGACAGGGAAGCTGAAAGACATCCCACCCCACCGCCAATGACTGCACGAAGCCTAAACCCTGGGGTGCTCCTCTCCACACCATTTTGGCCTGTGCGATGCATTCCCATCCACTTCTCCATCTCCATAAGAGGTTCATCACATTACAAGGATGCCCTGTTGCCCCCACTCCGAGGCTGTTCTCATCCATCTCAGTCCCAACAAGGACACAGCTTGAAACACAAATAAGCCTGGTGTGGCCTCCTGGGGCTACTGCTTTATTGCCAATGAGACCTCAGGCAAACATCTTGCTTGCTTGGTGTCTCTGTTTCCTCATCTGGTCAATAGATCCAGTGCCCTGGCCCCTGTGATGACTTGTGAAGCCAAGTAAGGAGTTAGAGAGAGGCAGGCAAGGGTGCTATAAAAGTCTGGTCCACACCAAGCTCTAAGTTATGTGACTGGTAGTTTGTGTCCTAGATCCCCTGGCCCAGAATAAACACATGGCCAAACCGCTGTTCTCTTTCCCTCTTCCCTCCCCTCCCTCCCCCTCCTTCTCCCCAGAGAAACAGGCAGGTGACCTCAGAAGTCCACATACTGAACCTATGTACTGGGACCTTGTGTGAATATGAATTTGTTCTCTGAGCATCTCCTCCTGCCATCTGGTCAGGAGTACTCACTGCACACAGGTGATGAAGGTATGCAGGCCTTCCTTCTTCCTACCTCATGATTACTTTCCTGGTAACATGTTTACTAGGCCACATGATACTGTGGCAAAGGCCTAATATGGAAATAGCAGTAGAGAGGTGATACACAGTGACAGACAACTGTGTGAGCAGAAATCCCCTGGGGCACCTAGACCCACAGGGAGGCAGGAGGAAAGTGGAGAAGGATTTCTTCGGGGTCTATTTTCAGAATACAGTTTCAATGATCCACACAGGCTCCTGGGTCCTACCTGGAGGTGGTGGACTAGGTTTCTCGGTCTCAAAGTCCATGTTCGTGCAGACTGAGTGGACCACAAACCTCTGTCAGATCTACCATGAAGCACCCATGTGTGTTGGTGACAAGCTGGACAAATTTCCCTCAGGAGACTTCAGATGGATTAGGCTTCACAGAGCCCATAGAGATGCGTGACAAGTGGCCAGGAAAGACAATCACATCGCGTCCCGAGAGGCAAAACCTCAGCATTTAGAGAGATCAGCACTATCAGGTCCTACATGGGTTCTCGGGGATGACACAAAAGCTGTGTGCTTGGAATCACTACTCCTTGGCTGAGACGAAACCAGGCTCCCCTTCAGCCTGAGCCTCAGTTTCTACCTCTGAGAAATAGTGAGCTCTACAACTGTCTTCTGCAAGCGACTATCTTGAGATCAGGCCACAATGTAGAACGCAACAAGCACAGCATATATAACACAGTTCACTTGCTAGGGCCAGCACTTGCCAGTGTGCCCAATTACTGGGGTGACTTATTCAGACTCCTGCTTGGGAGAGGCTCACTTCGTGACTGACCTGATGTTTCTCAGGAATGAATTCTCCAAGGAAGAGCAGCAAGGGGCAAAGGGATGGGTGGAGGGGTACGCTTTCTCTCTGCAGAAGCTGCAGGCAGCAGATGAAGTACAGTGTAGGTGACCAAGCAGCCAGATCCCTAAATAGCAACTAATCACTGTGATTGGAATTAATAATGAAGCTGCACCTGCTATCTGACTTGGAGCTCCCTTTAATTTGCCACCTGGCAACTATATTCACTCTCCTAACCATGGGTCTATGAGCTGTAAATATCCGGCTGTCACACACTAGGCCTTGCTGGTCGGCTATGCTGAGAGGCATTGGTGTTCAAATACTCAATCTCATGCTCTCAGCACTTTGGATGTCACCCCTAAACTGCCCGGGCAGTTTAGAATTCTTGTCTTAGCGGATCCTGGGATCAGCTAGAAGCCTTCTAAGGCAGAGAATGCTCCAGCAAGCAAGGGTAGAAATGAATCCAGAGTTCCTCTCTTCATGCCATAATCCAGGCCTGACAAGCCCTGCTGGACAAGAAAGGGAGTCCCTACCTTGAGAGGTGAGAAGGGTCACCAGCAGTATTGCATAGAGCAATTTCAGCACATTGTATTTATTAAGTTTCATGTGTGTGTGTGTGTATGTGTGTGTGTGTGTGTGCATACGGGTGTGTGTTCTATGTGTGTGCATATGTGTGTTTCATGTGTGTGCAGGTGTGCATGCAGGCATGTGTGTGTACGTGTGAATGCATGTCAGCCTTGACTATCATTTCTCAGAAACTGTCTACCTTGTTTTGTTGACACTAGGTCTCCTCACTGACACCTTGGGCTCACTGATTAGGCCACGTTTTCTGGCGAGTGAGCCAGGGATCTTCCTGTCTCTGTTTCCTTACTGCTGGGATTACACACCCGCTGTTATGCCCAGTTATTTACATGGGTGTCGGGGATCGAATTCAGGACCTAACGCTTGCACAGCAAATACTTCACTGGCTGGGTCATTTCTCCAGCCCCTATGAAAAGAAGCTCTTAGGATAGAGGAACACTTACCACGGCCTTTCAGATTTCCTTATAGGACTCAGCACCACTGAGCATTCAGAGAAAGGGAATAAAGAAGAAACCCAAAGCCCACCCCCTACCCAGGTACAAGCTGGCAGGTAGCAGCCAGACACCTGGCTGGGCCAGAGCTGATCTTGAATAACAGGAAATTCAATCACACCGCAGGTTTGCTTACTGTACACAGATGTCACCATGGGCATCAGTCAAGGCTCAGTCACTCTATCCCTCCTGCTTCGTCACGTCCCAAAATACCATGATGACAGTCCAGGGCCTCTAAGGACAGACAGAGGAAACCCAGTTGCATGTGACAGGAACTCAAGGTGCGGCCCATGTCTGGCAAGAGACACTGTGGGTTAGAGAGCCTCTGCTTCCCGTGTCCTTGTCACGTCTGATGTCCAGAGAACTTGAAAAACAAATCTTGGTGTCTGGTGGGGCAGAACAGCACTGCTTCTGAGGACGTGAGCGCCTTGGTGTGTTTTGAGAATGCATTGTTTTCTTTTCTTTTTTAATTTTTTTTTACTTTTTTTAAAAAAAGAAAACAAACTATCTTTTTAAATTATGCATACCAATCCAAGTTCCCACTCCCTCCACATATCCTCCCACCCCACCCCCACCAATCCTCAGAGAGGGTAAGACACATTGCTTTGGGGAAGGTCCAAGGCACTCTCGACTGTATCTGGGCAAGAGAACAGGTTCCCAAAAAGCCACTATATGCAGTAGGGATAAATCCTGGTGCCACTGCTAGTGACCCCCAGTCTGCCCCAGCCATGAGACTGTCAACCACATACAGAGGGGACTAGCTTGGTCCTGTGCTTGTTTCTTCCCAGTCTGGCTGGAGTTGGTGAGCTCCCGTTAGCTCAGGTAGACTGTTTCAGTGGGTGTCCCCACCATGGTCTTGACCTCTTTGCTCATATTCTCACTCCTCCCCCTCTTCAACTGGACAGTGCTCTGATTCAGGCCTCTGCCTCTGTTTACATTAGTTGTTGGATGAAGGTTCTATGGTGATATTTAATATATTCATCAGTCTGACAACAGGGCAAGTCAAGATTGGGTCCCCTCTTCTCTACTGCTTAGGGTCTTAGTTGGGGTCATCCTTGTGGAGAATGTGTCTTTTAGACAGGCCAGCCCTTCATCACCTCAGTGGCTGTGTGATCCCCAGCAAAGAGGGTGATCCAGATGCCAGCCATTGGGATCAAGTGGCCTCTCCAATCTTAGGACTAGGGATATGTTACCCTAAAATTCTGTAAGTCCACCTCTGAAGAGAAATGAGTAGCTGGAACCTACAGGATTCTAAAGGCCCTGGTCACCTGTCTTAAGTCACCCCACCTTCCTCCAGAAGATGCCATGCCTTGGAAATGCAGACTCTGTGAGAAGAAGCAGACGATATGGCCAGCTAGACAACGTTAGCTGGAGAACAGAATGCGAAGGGCACGCTAGGGCCCATGGAAGGCACATCACACACAGGCTGAACGGGTTTTCTTCCAGGGTCTGGGACAACAAACTTCAGAGGCTATCTGGAAGGCAACCTACTGATGGTATCAAAGGCAGTGGCTCTGGCAATCTCCCAGTGGGACAGCCTTCCACTCCAGTCTGCTCTGGAATGCTTCAGATGCTGGCTCTCACTTCTCCTCCCCACCTCCACAGCCCTGCTCAACTGCTCTGCCCATTGGGAAGTTTTCTCTGCCTTCTCGCCTCTCTGTCGTCTTGTCTCCTTCTCTGCCTTCTCGCCTCTCTGTCATCTTGTCTCCCAAAACTTATCTTGAGGCTGAGTTAGACCAGGATCCTGGAGCACAGTGTGCCATGGACGTGAGCAGGCCCCATCCCCTACACAAGGATCCGCAGCCCAGTTTGGAGCTGTAGGTCAGACGACAGCCCCTGGAAGTTACCTACTTCATCTCAGGCTCAGCTACGGAGAGTGGTTCCACTCAGTCATCATCCTGGGGCACAGTACCTGGTGAGTAACTTAAGAAGGGTACAGAGACCTAGAGACTTTAGCCCCAAAATATCAATGTTACTGGGAGAATTCACCCCAGGGATGGCTCTGGGTACTGCCACCGCTGCCTCTCAAGTAATGACCCCTAATAAACAACATACATTTCTGGAAAATTTTTTATGTACCACACCTCAGATCCTTGTTTCACCCACAAATGATTCTTGACGAACTTTTGGTAAGTACACAGACATCTCTTGCTGGTGGAGATTAAGTGCCAAGAAGCCCGGGACATGGAAGCCATAATGCCCTTCTCTCTGGCTCCCCAGGAATCCCTAAGATTGAAAGCCACAAGGGGGTGGAAGAGAGGCACTTCCCATAGGATGGCTCTAATCCTGGGGATCCAGAACAGTGATTTCCTGGTACCTCATTGTCTAGAGTGAAAGCCCAGTCCCTTTTTTCCTGGAAGGCAAGCTTCAGTAATACTTCTTCAGTGGCAAACAGCCCTGTTGGTCACAGCATCAACCCAGGACAGTGTGACAGTCCTGCAAATACTAAAAAGGTTATATACAGAGCTACAATTAAAACAACCCAAGCCCTAGGGCGACTAAAGAGGGCTGCAGAGCAGAGAACAGCATCCATAGTGGAGCTTAGGGACCATGCCCAGAGTTTTGAGTAGGCCAATGTTCCAAAGGGCCACTCAACAAGTGCCCATCAAACTGGGGTTTATCATGTCTGAATCTATTTTTTCTCTGCGCTCAAAGTTCTCAGGAATAGCAATACAGGGATGGATCTCTCCCCAGAGGTCAGACAAAAAGCTAGCTTGTCAAAGAGGCAGGAAAAGCAGAGGTGAATGGCTCACAGGTTTACCTAGAGCCCATAAGCTCACTAACCATTTAAAAAGATAAATCATAAGGCAAAGCTTGCAGGCTTCGGCTCTGTGAGAGCGAGTGCGGCCTTTTGGGAGCCCACACCATGGCGCTGCTATCGACTCCTATCTTTCTTTTTCAATACCTTTTTTCAGGGATACTCTACTCCCACTGTCAGGAGTCCCCCTAAAACAACCATAACATATATACAGAGGAGCTAGCACAGACCCATGCGGGCTCTGCAACTGCCACCTCATTCCGTGTCTGTGAGCCCTGCTTAGCTGCTTCTGCAGGCCTCGCTTTCCCCGTGTCTTGACCCCTCTGGCTCCACGGGGTTCAGCAGCTGACTCATATCTTAAAGTGATCTTGCAGAGAAGAACTGGCATCTATCAGAAAAATAATTGTTTCCTAGCACAATTTGAACCTGAGTCTGAAGACTGCAGGCAATTGGCCAGTCAACAATGAGAATAATTCCTACCAGGGGCCAGGCCCTCCATCCACACTCACAAACAAAGCAAGTGTGTGCATGTCTACATCTGGCAGGGGGAGACCACTGCTGGGTGAGCAGGTAACTCACCCAGGAGACACAAATGAGCAGCAGCATCTGAACTTGAACTCTTGGCTCTCTGGTTCCTACTTGGGCTCTAAGCTCGGTTATTTCTGGGGGAAATGAGGCGTCTCCCTTTCTCTCATGTGCCTCCATATTACTCGAATGTTTTGTAACAGCAGGGACAGGCTTTCCTACACCATTCCATAAAGCTTCAAAATAACTGAAATAATTCAGAGGTAAGAGAAATATCCCTGTTTTACAGAAAAAAAAACAACATGTCACAGCTTGACAGCATCCCCCACAGCAGTCAAGCTTCTATCCTTTCCACGAGACTTGCATTTCTAGAAATCTATCCTGAAAAAAGAAGCTGAAGTGGACAAGTGTGTGTGTGTGTGTGTGTGTGTGTGTGTGTGTGTGTTGTGTAATACGTAAGCGCACATGTGTGCATGCAGACATGCACGTATGCAAAAGTGTCTTAAGCCTGCCTGAAATGCTACTTTTGAAAATATGCTTTTTAAATTTTTTTTTTTTTCGAGACTGGTTTTCTCTATGCAACAGCCCTGGCTGTACTGGAACTAGCTTTTCTAGATGCTGGCCTTGAACTCACAGAGATCCACCTGCCTCTGTCTCCCAAGTGCTGGGATTGAAGGTATGCACCACCACTGCCTGGCAAACATGCTTTTAATTACAAAGTGGAAAAAAACTTCAATGACTAACAACAAAACATGAAGATGGAGCAAAGTGATTGACAGTGGTGTGGTACGGGAGAATTGTCTGTATTCTATCAATCATATTTTAATAAAACGCTGATTGGCCAGGCAGGCAGTATAGGCGGGAAAGCCAGACAGGAAGTAGAGGTGATGCAAAGAGAACAGGAGAATTCTGGGAAGCAGGAAGCTTCCTCTGCCACTCCAGCCCAGATCACCGAAGCAGCAACATGTAAGCTGACAACTGAAAAAGGTACTGAGCCGTGTGGCTAACATAGATAAGGATAATGGGGTAATATATGTTATACGAGCTAATAAGTAGCCAGAGCTAAGGGCCAATCAGTTTATAATCTATGGAGTCTTGTGAGTGATTTTCTTTGGGGTTTGCGGGTTGTGGGGTACCGGGCGGGACAGAAACCCCAACAAGCCGGCCCCTCATGTTACAGTGGTGGGGATGGGGTACTGATAATTCTTAAACACTCTTTGAAATAGTAGTAATGGGGTAGGGTGATCACTACAGACTTCTGTGTTTCACAATAATAAGTAGCAGCTAAGAGGGATGGCTCAGTGGGTAAGAGCACTTGTGATGCAAACATGAGAACCTGTGTTCAAATTCCCAGTGCCCTTGTAAAAGAGTCAAGCATGGCCATGTATGGCTAATAGTGCCATCACTAGTGGGCAGAGACAGGCAGATCCTGGGAGCTGCAGAGCCAACTATCCTAACTGAAAGAGGTAACTTCTAGTTCAGAGGGAGGCAGACCCTGCCTTAAAGGAATAAAACAGAGAGGGATTAAGGAAGACACCTGACATCCTCTGACTTTCATATGCACAGGTACAAGTACGCAAACACACACACACACACACACACACACACACACACACACACACGTACAAGATGAATGTATGGCTCAGTAGTAAAGTGATTTCTCACCTTGCATGAAGCCTTGGGTAAGAGCCAATACCAAAATAAATAAATAGAGGTAATAAATGGGCATACACACACTGGTACATACGCCCCTTCCTCAGAAGAATACCAAGAATGTACAAAAAACAGCGGTGTCTGCAGAGAGGGTTTGAAAGTTAGGGTTCAGGGGAGAGAATAATCAACTTTTGTTACGATTTATATATTTATTGATCATTTGACTATCACATGAACCACTTTCTTTTCAGTTTTTTGTATGTGTTGTTTTGTTTTGTCTTTTGGGTTTTTGAGACAAAGTTTCTCTGTAGCTTTGGGGCTTGTCCTGGAACTCGTGCTATAAACTAGGCTGGCCTTGAACTCATAGAGATCTGCCTGTCTCGGTCTCCAGAGTGCTGGAAATAAAGGCATGTGCCACCACCTCATATCTGTTTTCCTTAATAAATAAGTTTCTAAAGTTTCACATAATATGGTCCACTCACGTTTTCAGAGGAACCTTTATTACATAATAAAACACACTGAGCTATGATTGGTGACTGCAGAATGACAGATGGCATTGGAGAGAGATATATATAATTTTTGTATTTTCAGTGTTTCCTACAATAAACATACAATTGTATCATCATTAAAAGGCCTGTTAAACTTTAAGCTACCGTTAGTACAAGGAATATCTGCCTCTAATAAACACCTTGGAAAGGTGTTCTTTGCTTTTCCTGGTCATGTCTTCCCTCAGACTCACCAAGAATCATAGTGCCTCAAGTCCTGAGACACAAGGGCTCTATGCATCTACTACTATTACAAGGGCCAGCCAAACCCAGCAGACCCAACCCTGAATGGCTAGCCAGAATTCTAGCCGAAACCACACTCCTTTAGCCCTAGACTTGGGAAATACAAAGTGAGCCTGGCCCAGAACTCCTAAAATTAAGACATGGCAGCAATACAATGTCTGGCAGACTCTGAGCAGATAACAAGAGCAATCTTATGTTCCTGTTGGTGATCTGTCCACCAGGAAGAATGTACTGAAGATCAACAAGAAGACCCAGGCACGAACACTGTCCCCCAGGAGGGACAGTCCAAGCAGGAGGTAAATAGGCAGACAGTAAACTTGGACCCCAAATAAGAAATAACCAGAGCCCTGGCCACAAGAGTCAAGGAGAAAGGGCAGATAGCTTGGGTTTTAGGGAAGGAATCTCGTTTCCAGTGAAGAACACAGCAGTGGCTTCCAGAGGGGCTGGTTCATGAACTGAGTTTGAAGTTTAGGTACATTCAATATAGGATAGGTGTGACTTTGGCAACCAGCACTACTAGTGGACCATATGTCCAGGGTATGACCTCTCACACGCAGCAGGAAGAGCTGTCGGACACAGGTAGGTAAAGGCATCTCTATTTCCAGGGGCCTATCCGCCCACAGAACTCAAAGCCACAGGGAACACATTTACAGATCTCAACACAGGTTTGAAATCTCTGACTCTCACAAGCATAAACCAAGTCTAGCAAGTGTTTTCCTAAGGAGTTCTGAGATTGTATCTCCTTCCCTCACCCTGAACTGTGCTCATAGCATAGAGAGGAAGAGAGCAGCCTACATTGGCTCAATGATCTTTGCTGCCTTAGACACAAGCTGGCCTCTCAGGAGCCCTCTCTAAAGTCACCAAGACTGTGTCCTCCTCTTGCCCGTAACTGCCCACAAGAAGGAAGTCACTGCCACTTTCTCCACTCCTGGAAAGTCCAGTCCAGACCCCTTGTGAAACGACATTAAAGACCACTCATACTTCATGGTCAACCCACACTATGTTGGGATGTAGGATGACCAATCACACAGAGAGAAATGCATTAAGAGGGACAGTTAGGCAGGGACTGAGAAGATGAAGTACAGAAAGAACCTATGAGCGTCCTTTTGTAGTTGAACTCAGGGATTAAGTTTTGCAAAACTGATTAGAAAATTCACTAAGTAGGTTCATCTAATTGAGCATGAAAGACATATTGGATGGTGATGAGGAGGCGAGGTGACAATCTATTTATAATCAACAAGGTTGCATCCGGCAACTGAGATAATTATATACTTCAGAACACAGAGGAAAGTTCCTTTGTAAGTGGGAGTTGAGGTACCTTGTCAAGGAAGATTGTGTCTGACCCTGAGGAGCAGACCTATTAGCCTTGGGCTTCCATTGAGCCTGAGTAATCTCCAATTTTCCTTCTAAAAGTGACACTACCCTAAAAGTGGTCAGCCTCCTCCTGCCTTTAGGGATGTTGACTTATCAACCATGCCCCTCACTGGGGAATTGGGAAGTATCTCATCTTTGCGTATTTGTGTGTATTCATGTGTATGCAGGTTCACATGAGTGTGCACGCATGTGTGTTTGAGCATGCAGCCAGAAGCCAGACGCCAACCTTGGGTATCTTCCTTCAGGACCTGCCCACCTTGTTTTGAGACAGGATATCTCAATAGCCTGTAGCCTGACAAGCAAGGTAAGGTGGCCGGCCACTGAGTCCTGGGGATCTTGATGTCTTAGCATCCCCTGGACTGGCTTTACAAATGCATGTCACCACAACTGACATTTTTGATGTGGGTTCTGAGGACTGAACGCTGCTCCTAACGCTTGCACAGCGAGCTCTTTACCAACTGAGGCAGCTCTTCCTTTTATTCTGCTCTCCTGATTCATCTTTAAGTTCTGCTCTCAGGAGTACCCTAACTGGGATGTTGATGAAGATGCTGGACATCAGAGAATCTTTTGAGAAAAGGTACTCAGACTTTAGATTTGGGAATAGTCTGTAATTTCACCTGGAGAACAGAATGCTGAGACCTATGTGGCAGCAAAAGCTGGCACAAAGGCAAAGCTGGTCCCTAGGGACAGTCCCCTGTTGCACTGTTACATTTTAAGGGATGTCCTGGCAAAGGACCCCCCACAGGTTTACCTAGATCTCATATCCCATAATAACTGCTAAACTGCCTTGTCCCATGTGTACCCCCAGCTCAGGCTGACCCCTGAGCTTTACTTACTTTCATTGCTTGGGATTCCCAAGCACTGAGCTTAGCAATTCAGTCAAGTAACATTTTTGAGATAAGGCCTTGGACCATCAGAATGGCTCTCTCAGAGCCTAGATTCGCACACCTACAAGACAAGACCAGGGGCAAGCAGCTCCAGCAGGTATAGGTCAGAAAGGCTTCTCCTACAAGCCAAGGTTTCAGCAAAGGAGGCAGCAGAGGCCAGACCCACCCTCCTACCTCACACAGTGGAGAACAGCAGGAACACACACACACACACACACACACAATTTGGAACAAGCCTTAGACCCTGAGAACTCAAACTGGGCAGGCCAGCAACACCTGAGTGGGTTGTACCAGCTTCCCTCTTAAAGACGTCCAGACCACAGCACAAAGAGACAAAAGGGCCCTGGCTTTCTCACCGCTGAGTTGGAGAGATGGAGGAATTCCAGAAGGACCAAGGAGGACAGGGTTTTCAGGCAAGGGCATCAGAAAGTAGAGCAGCCGGGGCGACAGGCTACAGATTGACAGCAGAACTCAAGACTTCAACTAAATATCATCAGCCCAGGCATGTGTGACAACTACCACAGGCAGAGTGGAGTAAATCCCAGAACTCACAATGGGCTAGGAATCATTTATGTTCCCCTCACTAGGAAAACCTACAAACTCGCAGGCCACCAGGTCAAATCCTCAGAATTGTGCAGCTTCTGGGGTCTGAAAAGGAGCCTTAGGTTAAGGTGCTCTCTTGCCGTCTGAAGAAAAAAATCCCAGAGGATCAAACTGCAAAAACGGCAAAACCCCAGAGGATCATACTGTTCTCTCACAGTCCAACTGCAGTGTCCCAGAACAAAAATGCTCAAGAATATTTATAGGAGTATTAAACTATCCAGCACCCAAATTGGTAAAATTCTCAATGTCTGGCATTTGACCAAAACTCACCAAGCATGCAAAAAATCAGAGAAGACTCAATGCTTGACTGAAAAAGATATACAAAGGCTCCCATGAGGCTGACATTGGAAGATCACGAGGCTGAGGTCGGCCTGAGCAAGAGTGAGTGACAGGTCTGCCTGGGCTACTTCATGAGACTCTCAATAAACAGACAAACAAACAAATAAATGCTCCTCAGCTCACGATAACTCTTACGCCATGGTTCGAGACCCTACAAACGCACTTTAGAGCACTTCTCCAGCTCCATGCAAGACATTGACTCTGTTGGTGGTGGTGGTGTTAGTATCGGTATTAGTATTGCTGCTATTATTATTATTATTATTATTATTATTATTATTATTCCAGTCATCCTAGTCACTAACAGTGTCATCCATCCCAGGAATGGTGCTATCTACTTCACTAATCTTTGAACACCATACCTATAATTTTAGAAAAGTCATTGCCATCCTTGGCCATTTTCTCTGGTTTTGGATGAGTGTGTTTCGAAATTCCAGGGCCTCTATTCATCTACTCTTAGATAATTCCAGTCCTCATGGTTAAAGCTCTTGCTATCAAAATCAGTTTATTAATGAGCGCTACATATAGATGTGGTCTCCTCCTCTGATGCTCTTTCTCATCCTGTTCTTTCTTCAGCTGAGACTTGGTGACTTAATTCTTTAATTAGTGGAGAACACTCAGGTTTCCATGCTTGAAGCCTTCCATCACTCTTGGGTGATGTTCTCTTTTAAGGTCTTACTAGATCTATGATAATCTAGAGAGGGAAGAACTCTATAAGTAGGTCCAAGCACCTCACGGCTTATTTCTCAATTATCCATACTGTGTATAGACAGGATCAAGCACAATCTATCTTTTCTATGAATCTTCTTGTAAAGAGGACACCCCAAATAGTTGTCCAGGTGAATGGAGAGGTACCCACCACAGGCACCCTGTAGCAGCATGGGCACTTTGTCACTGCCAGGATCTTCAGTCATGTAGCCCAAAGGCAGTGGTTCTCAGCCTTCCTAATACTGCAACCCTTTAATAGAGTTTTTCATGCTGTGGTGACCCCCAATAATAAAATTACTTTTGCTGCTACTTCAGAACTGCTATGAAGCGTAATGTATATATTTGATGTTTTGGATAGTCTTAGGTGACCTCTGTGAAAGGGTCTTTTAACACTCAATGCGGTTGTGGCCCACATGTTGAGAAACACTGTCCTAAAATATTAGAACAACACACCAGCTTTGGTTTCCTTTTTTTACAGTACATCTTTGGTTTAAACAAAGAATTATTACTTAGGTATCAGCAACACTCCAAGCATTGCTTTACAGCCACATACAGCTTCAGAACTTCACACTGCCCTTGGAAAGAGGTACAGTAAGTTTCATTAGCCTTAATTCAGAGGTAAGAATGTGAGGTAGGCTGGTTCCTCTACGTAAGAGAAAATAAAAGTGGGGTAAGAGCATTGGGTCTCACAACAAAGGAAAGGTGGAGCCAGAACTTGGAATTTGGGACCCCTAGGGGCACGACTATCAGGCCAGCCCTCACTCAATATAATCACAGCACTAAACTGGCCACCATGGTAAGTAGTAATGTCCCCAGGCCTCCCTGACCCGTGGTCATAATTCCCCCACTAAGATTGTTTCTTTGCAATCCCATTTAGTGAGCTCCTAGAAAATTGAGGTTGGGGGCGGGGGCAGCAGTGGCAACTTTACCTAGATTTGCACCTCTCCTCCCAACCAAGATGACAGGGTAGCATCAGGCAGGCACAAACTGCCACTCTAATCCTGCCACCCTCAAAAGCTACCTTCAAGGGCATTCCCATGAAGCCTGATTGTGTAGAAGGCTCATTCCCTCCCAAAGAACAGGCTGGGAAGTGGCTGCCCCTGGGCCAGAGCAGACACAGCGAAATGGGTCCCTCCCCCGTCACTGCTGTCACTGCTGTGGCACTGGGTGGAAACTGGGTCAGAAAGAGCTGGCCCATTCATTTAATCCAAGCTCCCCCTCTCCCCATTCAGCTTTTAGTCTTCAGAGCTTTCAGTCCAAGGAAGCACTATTTCCTCCACAAAATAAACAAAATAAATTAAGCCTGTGCTCTTTGATCTGGGGCTTTTGTGTGGCTGATGGACTGAACAGAAGCAATCTGCTGTCTTCCTGAGCATCTCAGAAATAGTGCAGAAATTCCGACGGGGCTGCAGGAGGAAGAAGCCAGCTTCCAGCCACCTGCCTAGCACCCCGGTTGAATGGAGCATGTCTTAGGCAAAGGGTCTTTGCCACCCGCTCACTCACCAAGACAAGAGGCGCCTGTATGAAGCAAAGCAAGGTGACTTAGAGTAGCAATGCCGGCAATATGGTTCTCATCGGTTTCAGCTGTATCTGCCTGATTTCACTTTCCGTATTCCCACCCATGCCCCAAGGCTTTTGTGTGGGCTACTAATACCATCTGACATGCTTTCTCTCAGGACCCTGGAAAGAAATGTCATCATTTTCTCATTTGTCACATCTCCTGATGCCCTCTGAGACTTCCCTTTCTAAGGGATCTTGTTCCCCACCCTCAGGACTCTCTGCACCAATCTACTCTATCTTCTTGGCCCATACGGTGATCAGAAAGCATGTGTTGGCTTTTCCCTCACTTCATTCCTGATGCTGTCTCTTGCCCCAGGAGCAAGGACAGAGGGTATCTCGATCCGCACTGTGCTCCTCACAAGTAACAAAACCCCTTACAGCTGCAAGTGCAGAGTTCAGTGAGGCAAGGAAACTGAAGGAGGATGGGGCTGCTCCCAGCACCAGAGCTGCCTGTGGACACAGGGACCCCAGAGTCTTCCTCCCAGAGCCAGAGCTGCCTGTGGACACGGGGATCCCACAGTCTTCCAGTGCCAGAGCTAGCACTGCCTGTGGACACGGGGATCCCAGAGCCAGAGCTGCCAGTGGACACGGGGATCCCAGAGTCTTCCTCCCAGAGCCAGAGCTGCCTGTGGACACGGGGACCCCAGAGTCTTCCTCTACAGCCAGGTTCAGTGAGAGACCTGGTCTCAAAAATAAGGTGCAAAGAGAGTAAGGAAGACACCAATGTTGACCTCAGTCTTCTACACACACAGGTACACAAGTACATGCAAACTCATACAAGCACATGGATGAACTCATGAATAAGTACACATGCAAACAAAATAAACAATGCCCTAAGAAGCCCAGGAAGTTGGACAGGACTGCAAGTGTCACGCCCCTTTGATGGTTAACCTTGACTGTCGATGAGACTGGATTGAGAGACACCTAGGGGATCAGTAAAGATCACCTCTGGCTGTACCTGTGAGGGTGCCTCTATGACAATTAGATGCTCAAGGCTCTTTTGTAATGGAGTGATTTCTAATAGATGCCATGTGGAGAGGTAGGAAGTGAGACCTAGGTGAGAAATAAGACAGGAGGGTGGGTGTCCTTATAGACAATAGACTGCCATGGCCTCCTCCTGTTTTGTGATCCCTTTCCCTGCTTCCCAATCACCCATAGGTGTGAACTTCCCTGCTCCTCTCCTCCCTCCCTTCCACACTGTACTCAAACCTCTGAAACCACGAACCCGAACCCATCTGTCCTTACAACAGCTATTCCTCGGTATTCCTTCACATCAACCAAAAGCTGAACACAGCCTGCCCTCACCCCTACTGATCAGATACCATACAACTGCTACCTGTTACAGGCTTCATAATCACCATCTTAAAGAGCTGGCTCCATAGACAAGGGAGATGAATGTGAAGCCCCTGAGCAGCCTCGGACCAAATCACCCCACTCATATGAAAGTGCAGCCTGGGAAAACTGACTCCAGGTGGGGAGCTCGTGCGAGCTGTCAAGCTGTTTCCTGAAGAAAGATCAGATTATTAAGACAGGACGCAGGTAAAGTGAGGCAGGAAAACCAGGCCTGCAGCATCAAAGACCTGAGTTATGTAGGGGCTTCCTGCTCCCAGAGAGAAAGAAGCTGGAGGGCACTACCTGATGGCTTGCACACATGGACAAACACGACCCTCAACACCAGGCTAGACTGCATTCCCCTAGGTGAGAACAAGATGAGAATATCATTATAAATTGAATTATGAAGTATTGACATTCGACTATTTTTAGGCTTCAGGAATGGAAGTTTCATATGGTGTGAATGAATAGTTTATTTGGACGGCTTTCCTAGGCAAGAAAAGAAAACAGAAAATAAGAACGGAAGGCAGAGGAGCCCATGAAGGGCTTGTTAGCAGTCGGAACATTGTTATAAATGATCAAGGCGCAGCCACACTGGGGACCTCTGGGAGACAAATCCAAATGAAAGACTTTTAAAATATCCAGTTCTAAGACCTGTAAAATGGCTCAGAGAATAAAAATAGCTGCCAAAAAACCTGACAATCTGAGTTGGATACCTGAGACCCATGTGGTCTAACCAGAGAACTGACCCCAGCAACTTATCCTTTGACCTCTGACCTCCATGTGTATGTCATGCATGTGTGAGTTCCAATCCAGCCAGGGCTACAAAGTGAGACCTTATCTCAACAAAACACCCAAACAACCAACTCAGTTCCTCGATCACCACAGCAGGGGTCTTCAATACTGCTCAGCACAGCTGAGGAGCATCTCCAGGGAAGTTCTAGGGCAGAGCAAGCTACGGTGAAGGCTTTCAGAACAGCACCCTTGGGGAAGGGGGTGACGCCTCTATATTCCCACAGAGGTCTCTTATTTACATTTACACAGATGTCTGTCATTGGCTAGGGCCGCTTCTGGTCCTGCTCACTATCTCACACTGGTGGAGGCAGGGCAGCAACATGGGAGCCACCGTGTGGGACAGGAATGGGGAGTGCTGGGGAGCACAGTGAGGCAGTTGCTTCAATTACCTGCTCTTTGGTACATGATGGCTACTTGTGTTGGGGTCCTTATGTGAGCATCTATTTTCACAGTTCCTTGACAAGAGGAAATGTGGGCCCAGCATCTTCTGAACACCGAGAAGCCATGCTCTCTGATATAACACAAAGGGAGGAAGGCACAAGCAGGGCTTCTAAGCAGTTTTGATTGGCAGCAGGACACAAACGATAGCCTTTGACAACCATAAACACCGGTCAGAAAGCTAAATCAGAAACTCCAGTAAAGACTTTGGGAGCCATGGCATTCCTGTGCTGCCTCTAAGAAAGGGCTAGAGATTCACTGGCACAGAGGGACCAAGTCTCCCCATCAAGCAGACTAATCGCTGAATAGCCAATGTTGAGACAGGCCTTTGAGAAGTGTTGTCCTGGACACAAACCTGGCAAGGTCAAGGAAGCCTTGTGGGGACCAGCACTCGAGCATGGTCTCTGTACTTGGACTTGCTCAGCATTAATGCTGAGTCTTCATAGATTCTGGAGTCTGGAAGCCTGAGTTCACACCCCATCCTCTACCTCCTCTGTGGCTTAAATGTGGTTTCATGTATGTTATCTTCATCTGTAAAATGGGTGGTATGAGTTGCATTCAGTGCGTCCATGATCACAAACATCTTAGAGCAAGGATGACAAGGTTTTACAAAACAGGCCAGATTGTCGCTATTTTAGGCATGACAGGGCCACTTGGTCTCTGTCACACAGTGTTTTGGTTTTGCTGCAATAGTCTCAAAATAGTCATATATAATATGTTTTTTTTAAAAAAAACAGGCATTTTTGTAGCTTCAATATGAAACATTCCTGCATGGGTCATGTGTGGAAATTTTGGTCTCCAACTATGATCCTACGTTGGAAAGTCGCAGGAAGTATTAAGGATGTGAGGCCCAATTGGAGGAAGCAGGGCCGTGAGGACACAACTTTGAAGGGACTATCTTAGCTCTGGTCTCTTCTAGGGACTCCTCTTTGCTCCTGGCTGCTAGAAGTGATCAGCCTTTTTCCTCCCTTCCATCATGATGATCTGGCCCAGAAACATGGACCCAGAAACATGGGAGCCTGCTGTCCTAGACTGAAACTTCTCAAACTGTGAGCCAAGGTAACTGTCCTCCTTTGAGTTCTTTCTTCTGGCATCCAGTCAGAGGGATGAAAAGGCAACCAACACAGGCATACGTGTTTCATTGAAACTTTACTTACAGATCAGGCAGCAGGCCACATTTGCTGCGAGTCAATAGTTTGCTAACCCCTTACGACGATGCCTATTGTCCACTGAGTGCCACATGAATGACTGGTAAAGGAATAAAGTGTATTGCGCTATCCTGCTTCTCAGATTCTACTTGCATTGTTCCTTTTGCCTCCTTCTCCAGTTACCCATGCAGCCTTCCGAGACCCATTCTCAGCCATACCCCAGAGCGCTGTGCCCCAGACTGCCCTCTGCAGCTGATTTCTTCCAGGATCGAATTCTGGCTGTCATTGGAGGGCCAGGAGATTATGACAGTGTCTTCACTGTCGACAGGAGAGCCAGACCCTGAAAAGCCAAGTCAACCCTCTTGCAGTCACACAGCAAGGACTAAAACAGGACAATGGGGGTGTCCCGAGTCTTAATGTGGTGTAGTTTTCCATTTCACAAAGCTTTCATATTGGCAGGGAGAAGACACCGATCACCTGGCAGTGTCAGTTCCCTGTCCACTGTTGGTCCATTCCCAGGAATATCCCACCATTAGCTTAGCTTCCCACTCACCTCCTGCCTCAGCTTTTCTGCAGTTCTCAAAGGTATTCAATGCTTATTCCTTACACTGCATGGGCCTGGGTCACTTCTGAATCTGTTGTGAATTGTGTGGGCCCTGATGTGTGCTGAATCAACTTGAGCTTGGTCTACGTGCATTCTCTTTCCCTTTCCACAATGAGTCCCGAGGAGACGCAAACAAAAACAGTCCCGAGAGAGCAGCTCCTACACTGTCCGGTAGCCAAGCTATCATGGATGGATCCCAGAGAACCTGGAGGCTGGAGATGCAGTCCCACCACAAAGGGGACACTTCACAATCCCAGTCCACTATGCCCACAGATACAAAAGATCACATAAACATGTGCACCCGGACTCATAAACATGCACATACATATTTGTACATGGCTATACAACACATGGGCAGCTACAAAAACAAATTCACCCCTCCACGCCCCACATACATTCACACATTCACAAAGATTCATACGGGCACACAAACTCACAGATATACACATATAATCACATGCACACACATGTTCATAGTGCAAAAACATATACATGCATAATAGGGAATACATAGCCATGTACACATATAAAAGTGAATATGTGCAATTGTATACAAATATGCACACAGAAGCATGCAACACACACGTTCATATATATATATATATATATATATATATATATACCTCTATTATGAGTAACAAACTCATAGAGGCCCATGGATACCTATCCACACACATCCAGTGATACACTTTCACACGCACTCACCTACTGCTGGATGGTTTTAGCTTTTCCCTTGAGGATAGATACACCATGCTTTCCTAGAAAGAAATATAAGGTCCCCAAGAAAGAAACTGGATCCTGTTCACTCTCCATGGCCTTATACCACTCCCAGCATCCTTCTTGGTCCCATGAGCTCATCTGGTACTCAGAACTAATCAGCAGGGCTGTCACCTCCTTGGCCTTAAGTCTATGGAAAGCATGTAGTTAAGATGTCTGGGATTCCAAGCAACTATCCTGGGCCCTACCCATAAAGGCCTTCTCCTGCACGGCCTCGTTTGGGAACCTCCGCCTCTTGGCAACGTGTTGCCCACTAACACCTCTAACCGGAAGTGGGAGAGCCATGATGAAATTCAAACCAAGTCATTTGGCCATTTGCCTGGAGCCGGAGTCAAAAGGTCTCCTGGGCTGGCAATGGCATGGCATAAACTACTGGCTAATTTGGCCCTGGCCCTGACCCAGCACACTGCATTTCTCCACAAATAAAAACCACAAGTCAGGACCTCACTTTTACCTGAGAGTGACAGGGGTCATGGCATCCACCCAGATTCCTTTCAGAGCACCATCTTGGCCAACAGTGGAGAATCCCATGTGGCTGGAGGAGACTCTCATTTTCATTGACTTCCTTGAATCAGCAGAAAGGTACAGAGAGATGCATGCTGCACCATCCAGACCTAGTCCCATACCACCCTGGGCCTCAGTTTCTTTCAAACGCACAAAACAGGGTGAGGCAGGGGGCAAACTCTCCATCTTCAACACTAAAAACACAATGCCAAGGAGAAAGGACTCCATCTGACCTCCTTCCCAAGAGATGGGACCAGGAAAGTTGCTACTTACAGAAGCCCGAGGACGAACATTCTCCAGCAGTGTCTCCCCAGTGACCACAGAGGAGTCGCTCTGCAAGTTAAGTAATTGATGGAGCACACTCTAAAAATACAAACTAGGTTAGCACTCCGGGTGGTTCACTGCTCCAAGAGTGTTAATTCAGGACTCAACTCTCCATGGAGAGAGAGCTGTAAGCCCAGAACAGCAGACTCCTGGGTTGGGGGAGTCAACAAAACGAGCTGAACTGTTTAAAGTTGGAGCAGGAAGGATAAGGGGTGGAAACGGTGAGATGCGAATGGAAGGGCACGTGAGGCTAAAGTTCAGTTTCCTGGGCCCCACCCCAGACCGTCTGCCTTTCCCGAGAGTATGAGATTCTGTTTAAGGTTAAGGAAACACAAGATAAGGAGTCCATACACAACATTCAGGTCCGGCTGTTCCCACGCAATGCAGTGTGGTTCCATGAGCATAGCTGGACCTACTGAACTGGGTGAAGGGTGCCTCTCTCATGAATTCTGGAAGACTTGAGCCGAGTCCTTCATTAACAAGTCCTTGGTATGGCAGAAGGGATTTTAAAAAGGCTTCTAGTCATTAGGATGCTGGTGTACAGGGATGCAGGAGGGCACACATCCTTGAAGGACACACTGCAGTTAGGAGGAAGCCTCCTGATTTCATTTTAAGCCTTAATGCCTTTCAATTAAAAATAAATAAAATCAAAAGAGAAGCTTCTTGCGAACAAGGAAGGAGTGAATCTGAGTCAAGTCAGAGCCTCAGATCTAACACTCCAGGGCTGGTACAGTCCCTGAATACAGGCGTTTCGATGGTCACGACTGACTTCCCATTGGAGTTATGACTTTTTCGAGGCTCAGATGGGTGAAGTGAGTAGGTCAATGTCACACAGTCAGCGAGAAGCAGAGATAGGAGAAGGTGCCAGCTCCTACCTTTTATACAAACTCTCTTCCTTATTTTGGGTTGCCTATGTCCTTGACAGTCAAGCCAGATTAGTATAAGAAAGTAAAAACCATTCTAACAGCGGTCTGGGTGCTTATGTCAACATAACTGAGGTAAATTTGCCACAGGGGAAAAATGACATGACAGAATTTAGACAAAACATTGCTAGATAATTAGTAATCCTACTTCATAAAATCCATTGTTGCTCTCTCTGAGATTCAGGGCCTGGGATGTCCAACCACCAACTTTCCACTGAGAATCATGGTTTCCTATAAACTGCAAGACCAGAGAATTAAAGAGCAAAGGTGTCAGGCATTTCAGCCCAACTCTTGAACAGACCATGCTCAGACATCTATTGTGTAGTTACATCCTCCATGCTGAAACATTCTCTCCTGGACGGAGGTTTCTTAAGACTCCATAAGTAAATGAAATGTACAAATCTCCGAAGTTCCTAAAATGAACAAGATTCACAAAGCCCTTCCCCAAGGTTATAGAAGCAGTATTGCTGCATAGAGAAAGAACCTCTAACCAGCCAAGGTGTACAGGGAGCTTCAGGGGTGCAGCTTTTATATGGGGTAGGATTTGGGTGCGTGGGTATTACAGGTCTCTTTTAATCATACATGCTCCTTTAAGAATCTTAATAAACCCACTAATTCTCTAATCAAGATTATAAACAATTGTGTCTTTGGGTTGGGCAGTGCTGCCCTTAAGCCCAGCACTGGGAAGGCAGCAGCAGGAGGATCTCTGTGAGTTTGAGGTCAGCCTGGTCTACAGAGCAAGTTCCAGGACAGACTCCAAAGCTACAGAGAAACACTGTCTGGAACACTGGCCCCCCTCCAAAAAAAAACCTTCTTCTTTGGTCTGTCATTGGTTCCCTATCTGGGGTGAGCAGATGTCTACAGAACTCTCCACAAGTAAACAAATACAACATTATTAGTAATTCAGGTGCTGAGTTCTGAGAAAGTAAGACCTTGGTCCTCCTCAGCATCTTCCCAGAGACCAAAGGCATCATCTCTGGTGACACCCAGAGTATCAGGGAGAGCTCTGTTGAAGCCAAGACTCTCATTGTTTTTCTAGAAAGCTGACAGCAAACAGCTCTGTCCTCCCTGAACCTTGAGAAGGGCTCTTAAGCCTGGAGGTTCAACTACATAGAAGATTCCAGTCCTGTTCCAAAGGTGCTAGTCTACCCGTAGCTGAAGGCATCTTAATCCTACCAGAGAGACACTCTTGCTATACCCTCCAATTGGAGTCTAGGGTGGCACCATCCATCTCTGGAGTCATTTTATTTTCCAAGTTTTAGAAGGGACCAGATCATCATGAGACTACTTGGGATTTTGGAGTTCGAGCGGCTTGAGTTTGAACATGGATGCTATGACTTCCTGACTCTGTCTACTTTGGTTGAACCACTTAAGCATGCCGAACTTCCCTTTGTTCATTTAGAAAATGGTGACAAAAGTGACAGGCTCAGAAAGCTACAGGAAAAATTAAATAAGATACTACACACAAAGCTTTTGTTAGCTCCAAGTAAACAACAGATAACTAATTGGATTGGTGAACCAATCCAGACCGATTTCCAGTTCCACCCCTCAGCTCCACTGCACATTCATGAAGGCACTGACTACACTGTGGCTGAATGTATGGTGCTCCCTGGGGCGAGACAGCCCAGACCCTTCCCAAACCTCTGGAGATGTCTGTGGGATGCTGGAAGAGAAAGGACAGACCCAAATCCAGATGGATTGACAAGTTTCCCAACAAGGTGTTGGTACCTGGCAGAGACATGCCTTGGTCAAATGAAGCAGTAGGAATTCACACAGAGCTACTGAAGCTGCTGGAGACAGAAACAAGACAAACCATGTGGTCCACCAACACATCTGCTCATCTTCAGCCTTCACCTTCCTCCACCCTAGAGCTTTCTGCCGTTGCACTTCACACTGCTAGGACGAGCTCCACACTCCACCTTCTTTCCTTCCCCATGTCTTCTTCCTAATGAGATGGTAAGAACACTAGGATCCTTGTGAGCTGACCGTGCCGTGTAGGGAGAGCCAGATAGGCATCATCTGCTAGATGCTATGCCGCTAGGCACATTATCCAAGTCTCCAAAACCCTTTTTTTTTTCTGCTGCACATCAAGACTGACATGACCAACCATGCTCAGATATTACATTGTCAGTATATTACATTACACATCAAACTATAAAATAAATTCCAAGAAAGGGTTGCTTTAATTCATAACCAAAAAAAGGTTTTATTAGTCACAGGAAGATCCTTGTGAGAGATGACTCTAGCTAGGTAGGACAGTAAGGTCCAGACAGGTGAGAGAGCAGGGAGCATATCGGCACATAAACACTCCTTGTGAGAGTCCTCTGCACACTCGGATGCCCATTCACAGGGTTAGATACGGTCTGACGGGGCGCAGCATCAGGATGCCCAGGAGGACTGGGAGTTATCACTTGGATTTGAAAGGCCACAGAAGGTGAAACCTAAATCACAGAAACACAAGTTTAAGAAAAAGAAGGAAAAAGGAGAGGGAAGGGAATGGAGGAGAGTGCCGGGGAGGAAAAGAAGAGGAGAGAAGCACACAAAATAGAGGGAGGAAGTAAAAAAGACAGACTCTTTGCAGTGCAGAATCCTCCTAGAAGAACAAGGACCTCAAAGGGACCTCTAGGCCAGAATGGGAAAGGCACCATGTTACACGGCCAGGGTCACCTCTCTCAGACATGCACCACCACTTCCAGGGCCTGTGGCCTTATATATCCATCCATTTAAAAGCATCATCCACTGCAGATGCTTCCCAGAGGCCTCCACTCAGTGCACATGTCAGCCTTCATCTGCATTCCCAGCTTATGGCCACACTGTTGGAAGGCCAGGCTTCACACCGAATGAGGAGATTTCAATGCCTCTCTATCAACTGCACTTGCGCACGATGGAAAGTCTGTCTCCAAAGCCATCATCTACAGTCAGGCTGCCTGAGCAGAGCTCAGCAGATGTGATGCCGAGCAATTAGTTCGTGGTGGTGGTGTGTGTGGGGGGCCTGGTAACCATGAGATAATTCAACAGGATCCCAGGCACAGCAATTTAGTTGGACTTAATTCCCAGCCTTACAACCCAGTAGCAGAACTCTCCAAAGTGACAGTGGACATATGTGGACACCCTGAGCTGCTAAAATCCATAAAGGTCATCTTCTGCACCAGAGCCTTCATTTGCCCAGAGGGAGAGTCAACTTGAAGTACTGAGGCCTCTCCCTGGTCACTACTGCTGCCTGGCAAAGTTAAAGTAAGTGGCTAAGTATCAGTTATCAGAGATAAAGTGTAAGGGAACCCAGATGGTTCGGAAAAGTCTCCCTAAGTGGCAAAGAGGCACAGAAAGGCCCTGGCCAAGTTCTACAATGATACAAGCTCATTGAGCTTGAAATTAGCCCTGCTGAGGTTAGACGTGAAGCTGCAGAGATATGCCCAAGGAATGGAAGAAAGACAGCCGAACCCACCAAGTGTAATCTGTGATGGGTGCTTACCCTAGCCCTCCAGGAACATCTACTGGGGTTACACAGTAAACCTAACAGACACAAAGCACCTTGTCGGCCCCACTGCGAGTGGTGAGTACCCTCTAGAGAATATACTCCTATTGTGTGTTAGTTTTGTTTTCTGTTTGTTTGTTTGTTTGTTTCAAAGAGTCCATGTATTTAACCATGGAAACACCAGAATAGATTGTGTAGCCCAAGGAAATCCACTTTGGGTGTTTCTTCCTCTTTTAACACTGTGAGAACCAGAAGATTCTGCAGTTGGACTGCATGACTCCTGCCAGACAATTGGCAAATTGCTTAGCCTCTCTGTTGTGTGTGTCAGTGCCAAAAATTCACGAGGAAGTCCTATCTCCTACCTTCCCTGTACACATAGTATCTGTCAGAACGTGCCTGTATCCAGAGACAGTATCTTCATGAAGATGTCAAAAAGTCAAAATGAGATTGTTAGGGTGGGCTTTAATACAGCATCACTGGTATCCTTATAGAAAGAGAAATCAGGGCACAGAGTTACACAAAAAGATGTCGTATATCCACGGGCACAAGCCGGAGCAGGTGCTCCGTTTCAGGCCTTCAAAGGAATCCTTCTCCACTGACAGCGACCCCTTATTCTAGACTTCCATCCAGGAGAACTGTAAGAAAATCAGTTTTTCCATGTAATTCCTCACCCACAGTCTTGTGTTGTACAGGCCTAGCAATACGTGCAACCTCCACAGTAGCCACACGTCCCCACAGGGCACCCTCCTCACAGAAATGGGTGCCAATACATATTCCCTATGATCTTCTTTCTAATGAGACTTGCCTTGCTCTAGTCCCTGCACACAGCCTCTCTTGCTCTTCTTAGTTAGGAAGGGCACTGTATTACACAGCAGCATAGCACTGAGCAGGAAACTCGCCAAGCCCTTCATAAGGCTCTGCCCTCCCCTTCACTCTAAATGCCCCGGAACCTTACAGCTACTCACTCTGCTCCTAGCCTTCCCAGGCTCAACAATGACCCCTGCACACCATAAGGGTAGCAACTACAGATGCTTCTACAGGCAACTGAAAGCCCCGGGCTATCCATGTCTTCCAATTCATGGGAATTAGATACCTGCCCACAGTAACTTGGAGAAAGAAGCCTTTCCTAAGGGTTTCGGTGAGAAATGGGAGCTGATACCCACATGGGTGGTTTCCTGGCTAGCCCAGGCCAATGTAGTCTAGTAGGCACAGCACCAATACCTGTGCCATGTTGAAAAATTTGTCTTACAGAGGCCTGACTGTGGAAGTTGACAGAGAGGTCTCCTTAGAAACCAGAAAGAGTTTACAAGAGGTCACAGGAAAGTCCCGTGGCTGTGTGAGGCTAGGAACAACTGCCCAGGGACAGCTGGGAACAGGCCTGTGAAGGGAGGGGCACCAAGACCTTTAGAAAGCAACAAGGTCTGGACACATCACTCTCAAACACAGATGGTGGCTAAACTGAAACCGCACCACTTTGCTGCCTCAGCAAAAAGGAGGGCTTGGGCAACCATGGCTCTTTCCCAAACTGAATGGCATTGCTGACTCCAGTTGAGGTCATTTAGACTGAACCCAGAAAGGAAAGCCACTCTGACTCAGGAAGTATTTTAATTTGTTAATGCATTTTCCTGTGGCTGGAGTGAGGGAGTGGATGACAATTCATGATGGATTTGATGCCAAAAGCTGGCTACAGAAGCCAGGAAGTAGCTAAGGGCTCTTTAGCGTCTCGGCATCCATGGCAAGGACCAGCACAGAATTCTTTCTTAATTTCAATCAGCTACTAGCAAACAAAGCGCCCAGGACACTTCCAAAAGACTACTGTCTCCCCAGCCATGTTAAGCGGGAAGGCAAGGTTTGGGTGCTACTTGCATTTCTGGTGCCTGGCTCCCAGCTCTCTGAACGTCTTTTTGGAGGGAAGCAGGACTGGGGCACAGGCAGAATGCCCAACCCTCTCATCGCTGACCCCCAGCTAGAGGGAGGCAGGAAAGGAAAGCCTGTAAGTCTGTGTCTTCTGCAGCCAACATGGAGAGGGCCACAGCAATGGAAAGGGGTTCACGCTTGTCCCACGGTGGCTGTGGATAGCTCACTTACATTGACAAGGAAGGCAGAGGGGCCTAGACTCAGCACCCACGCTGCCCATGATCCAGCAATATTTCTGGTTGAACAAACTAGGGAGGTGACCCCAGAATAGGGGCACTGAAGTTGCTCACTGTGTGCAGCAAAGAAAAAGTGTGACATTGCTACCCACAGCGAAGTTTCAGGTAAAGGCAGGGCAGGTCCTGGATGAGATGGAGCCCAGGAATGTACATTAAAGGCTACCACCATATTCCAAGTTCCATATAAGTCTGCAACATAGGTCCCCTGAGCACCTTGCCAAATCTCCCAGGATCCACTGCGAATAGAAAAGAAACACTAGTTCCCAAGTCTTATTTTAGCTGTAAGCGGAGCCAAGGAGTAGAAAGAAGCCTCTTCACACTAATCCTGCTCATACTGAACGAGGCGCTTCATCTTGTTCAAAAGCCTGTCCGTGGCACCTGCCACCTTGCCGGGGTCTAACTTGGGAAACTCTTATCATATTTGAAGTAACCACGTCTCTCTGGAAGAGCCACCAAATGCTGCTTCCCAAGAAATGTGATTTCTAGGTACTTGTTTTGTCCCCAAACTTGGATTCTCCAACTTTGTTTCTTAAAATAACCTAAGCACGTCTATGCCAGCTGACAAGAGGTGGAAACACCACTGTGTTGGCTGAGGGAGCAAGAAAGCTTGTCTTCCTCAGAAATACCCCCCTGGCTTGGCTACAGGTATACATCACACGCTACATACCATACACCCATCATCTATACCCACACACATAAACTTCATACACATACACACCCCACAGAACATACATACTATGTACCCTTCACCCACATCACATCACATACTACACACATTTGCACTCCCTACATATACACCCCACTTCACAAATATACACAGCCCACACTACATATTATACATATACATCCACACTATTCACACTTCCTTCATATACATTCTACACATGTGCATCACAACACACCACATATACTCCACAGACATTACACAGACTTTGCATACATATACACCCTCTTCACACATTATTCATACCCACACACATATGTACGTCCCATGTATTATATATATTCACACACTGTATATTCATGTCTTGCATATACTCAAAACACTCATTGTATATTTTACAACTTTATTCCTACACACGTATATCATGTATATGCACAGAAACCACAACACATACACATACTACACGTACAAACACTTATATACCATACACACCAAAATCATAGGCATCACATACACACACACAATACCGTTCTGTTGCCTTTAAGAGAAACAGGAGACTTCAGAAAATAACAGAGCGAACAGCTGTCTGGACAGCTAGCTGATGGCCCCAGAATATCTCCGAGGAAGCGCCTTCTAGAGCCCAATTTCCCCACATCTGAAACCTACCCCATCTCTTTTGGTTCTACTGTTGTTTGACACTGCAACACACACAACTTTACAGGCAAAGGCAGAGTCCCAGTAGTACACTCTGAATCGGTGGGTCACTCCAGAGTCCTGAGTTGGCCATAGGCCTCATCAGGTTCCTCCTTAGGACAGCAAGGCAGGAAAGCAGAACCTGAGGGAACCACGCCAGGAAGACTTCCTCGGGCTCTCAGAATGGTCCAAGAGCACTGGTCCTCATGACGGCACGGATGTTGTGGTGACTGCGATCTCCAGGATCCATCTTTGCACGCGATGTACTCCGGAATCACCCTCTGCACATGGGCTCTGCGCAGAAAGTCCTTGCTCGTGGACGGAGAAGAGCAAGGACCTCAAAACCAAACCCACGTCCCAGAGATGAATATACCAGAGGGCTGTGGCCTGATGGGGTCACCGGGTAGGCAATGTGTTTCTGCTCACAGAGGGAAGGGAGGGAGGACCTTTCCATCAGTACCAGCCCTTCCCCTCTGTTCTTCCATGACCCAGAAGGTGATTGCAAGATCAAATGTAATCTGGTTCCCAAAGGACCCTCAACAACGACTGCTGCTGTCAGTCAACCAAGTTCCACCCCTACACAGAGCAACAGTTGTCAGTAGAACAAACCCTTGCTGCTCCCAGAATGAGATAGTCATATCTCTCAAGACATAGGAGACCAGGAGATCCTGCGATTTCCTCCTAGACTGTGAAGGACAAGGGTAACAAGGTCGAAAGAGTCTCAGATGGTGAGAGCTGTCCTCTCCCTCACCAAGGAGCATCCAGCAAGGATGTATCCAGAAAGAGACAACGGTCTGCTTCTCAGTAGAACCTATGAAGAAATGATGGCAGGGTAGAAAGAGGCTGATCTCTCAGTGGGGCACCAGGTGCAAGCACTGAATGATTGGTTGGCATGACCTTTCAAATTCCTGCCAACCTTGAAAGCCTCTGGTTCAACAGAAAGAACAAGAAGCCACTGGAGACATCCAGTCACCTGCCTGTCAGGCCCTCCTCTGGGCCTAAAAATAAGCTTTCCAGAGCCCTGATCCAAATTAGCCCCTTAATAACACATCGCTGTGGCTATAAATATGTCTTTGAGGGCCAGCTAATATAATTATCTTAATCTGTTATTCGTTAGAAGGACCACCAGCTCCCTCCTTGGCATTGACTAAGCAAGCTGTCTCCTCCTTGACCTCAGCAGAGCTGGCCCCTGGAACAGTCAAAGGGATGAAGGTGGGTTACATGAGCACTCTGTCCCAATGGCCCCATGATTTTCATTTCATTCTGGGGTGTCATGGTATCTCCTGATCACTCATCAGGAGGACAGGGATGCAACTGTCACTATCTACAGGAAAAGCAAGGACATGAGCATCAGACCCAGGGCAGTGTGAGAGTGTGTGAGGGATTCTGCCATGCTCACTCAGGAGCCCAGAAGAGATCTCATTTGAAGGAAGAAGCTTTAAAGGTTCAAATGAGGCCACTGGGTGGTTCTTACTCCAGCACAGCCAGTATCATTATAAGAGGTCACATATAGGGCAAAGGTTAGGTAAAGACAGAGAAGACAGCCACCTGCAAGAGAGAGGGGCCTCACAAGACACCAGCTGAGCCTGGACCTGGATCCTGTACTTCCAGTCTCCATGGCTGTGCAACCACAGAAGTCTGTGTTTGAGGGACACAACCACACACATTGGTGGCATTTGTTAAGGCAGCCTTGGCACACTCACACAGGGTAAGGGTGCACGTCTCACGAGGGGGGTTCAACTTTTCCCTTCCATTCCTTTAAATACTGTACAAACAAACAAAACAGGGCCCTCGTGCTCTTTGAGATTTGTGTATGACTCTCTGAGGTGATTTCAAGGAGAAAAGTGTTCGGGGGGGGGGGGGGGGTAGAGGAAAATGGTTACTGCACCTCAGTCAAGAGAGATGGTGGGTACACAAGGTTAGGGGTCAGTAAGACAAATGTTATCTTGGCCCCCATTACCCAAAGTGAAATTGGTGTGGCCCTCATCAGACCATCACAGACCTGCTCACTAAACGTCTACCCTCTTAGAGATAGTGCAGGATTGTGGCATTCCAAAGGAGGCAGGGATGGCAATGCAGTGAGTCCCTTTCTAATGGAGCCAGGGGAGGCTATGGTGGCATTCAGAGGGTCATCACGTAAGCTTAGCACTGTATGATTTACATGGGTATTCCCTAACACTATCTACCAGGAGCCATATGCCCATTTTATAAATGAAGAAACTAAGGCTGAGGGATGCTAAGCAAAACAACATAGTTGGGCAGAAAAAACAAACCAACCAACCAAAGGTCTTACCTTGACCTAGAATGAAGGTATTTAATATCTTGTTACCAAATCATTTGAAAAGGAAGTCATGAAGCCAGCACTGGCAGAGTCACAACACGATGACCCAGAACACATCACTTGAACATTTGGTGGGTTGAAATAATCTCCAAATTGAAATAGCTCTTGGCAATCACAGATCTGATGACCCTAGTGCTTGGCCAGGAAACTGAGGCCCACAATGTCACTAGCTCAGGGGCCACAGCAAGGTTCTGGCAGGCTGGGGCCAAGGTTTTTTCTATTCCATAGACTACACTGATTTTTGTGGCATCTGAGTTGAAAACCTTCCTCTTCAACAACACACAAAACACGACGAGAAAGGTCTCCCGGCATGCCTATATTGGGCTGCAGGGGGAAGCTTCTTCTTCCACTTCTAAGTCTGGAGCTCTGCTCTATGCACAGGACATAGGCCTCCTGCAGGGGCTTTGTGCAAGAAAGCAAATGAACTTAGTGCTAATCTCACAGGATAAGGCTGCTGGGAGTTGCTCAAAGGACTGAAATTAGAAATCCTAATTATTAGAATTCTCAAATGAACCAAATGACAATTTATAATTAGCACATGTCAAAAGGCCACCCTGAACGACAATGCATTGTAAGCCAGAAAACAAAGATAGCCTCAGAAAGGGAACAGGAGTGGTGCCTGCTCAGCCTCCTGCTCAGCCTCCTGCTCCTCCTTACAGCCCTCAATACAATCCATTCCTACTCTGTAAGCCCCATTCCACCCTACTAGTGTTGGCCTCTGTCCTGTGACCTTGACCTGTGTTGGTTCAGCATGGGGTTCCCTGCTCTCCAGGTTTCTTTCTCTTGCTGCCCAGATAATAATCCCCTGCATAGGGATCCCATTATTCAGGGCCCAGGCAGCTCTAAATCCAGATGAGAAGCGAGGTAGAGGTCTTTGCATCTGCTGTCCTAAAACGTCTGTAAGGGTATAAAGGCTGGCTGGCCTCTTTATGGGAAAGAAAACATCTCCAGTGGACTAAATATATATTAGCTGTTGCTCTAGTGCCTGAAGCTCAATGAATGAATCTTCTGCTGACTTGTGGGTCACTAATACCTTCTTTAGCATTTCTTAGCTGCTAACAAGTACTGGAGATGGAAGTACTCAAAGACACATAACGAACTGAGCCTTACCCTCGAGCAATTCATCTGAGATCAAGGTTAGTAGATCCTTTAATGTCTCAGGAAGAGCGATGTGATATGTAGCATGTGCCCTACAGGTCAACATGTCTGGTCTAAGCCTCTATGACCTGTGTCACAGATACCATCTCAACCTTTGCATCATTTCACGTCTTGGCTCAGCTTCTATGAACTGTGCCATATGATCCCACAGATGATACTACAGGAAAGACTCAAAAAACATAGGCTTTCTGGAAACAGCATAAGACAGAGGACATCACCATCCCATGATGCAGTGGAGACTCTACTGAGTGCAAGCAGGAGCACCTGTGTTTTTCATACATGTAAACTTTACTTTTGACAGCTCCACTCTTTGAACAAGCATGTAATAAAGCCAGTTTGTCACAGCTGTGCTTGCCAAAGAATCTCCTAGAAGGTGATCTGTTTTCTCATATGATATTGCCAATTTTCTTATAGTGGCAAGAAGATTTGACTCTGAAAGCAAGTGGGCTCTGGTGGATGATAATAGGACTCATATCCTAACTCAGTCAGAACGAGTGATAAATGAAGGAGATTTATTATGAGCAAGAAATGGGAAAACGACAGTTGGAAATTTGTGGCCTAGGCAGGTGACATTCCAACACTCCCCACTTTATGCCTTTACAGCATGTCTTGAACTCTCTGGACATTTAAGAGTGAGATATATTTACCAATCCGCTGACCCAGATCCCTTCTGTGTGAACCACTACAATTAAGTTGTTTCACCCAGAAAAGCCAGACAGAACCCGAGGAAGAACAAGCTATTTTTGGAAAAATGAGCTGTCCCTCAGTCCCTGTTGATGTGTGTCAGGTGGTCTTAAGCATGCTATTTATGAGCTGTGAACAACAACGTGCAAATCTGGGCCCATCAGCCAGGGTTCGCAGTTACTGGGCTCTATTATACAGAACCACCCAGCTAAATACATTCCGTCATATATCAAATTCCCTGGGGCCTTGAATCCAACGACATTTTTGAAGTCTTTTCTACTTCCTGCCTTTATCGCTTCTCAGGACAATATGTTCTCCGAGCTTAATTAAAGCTTTAACATAGTGAGAGTTTCTCTATTCGTCCAAGTAGTAACTATATTTTGAAATGCAAGTCTCACTTGGCAAAACAGCATTCAGTGAAGAGTCTGCCTTCCCTTAATAGTTCTGTTCATCATTTTATGAAACTTGGTGACGCCTGTCCAATTGCCAGCAGACCTGGGCTGCAGTCAACCCCATGGAGAAGGAAAGCAGAGCAAATGAACACTCTGATCCTGACTGAGAGGAAAAGGGAACAGACTGTGTCCAAGCCCATCCACAACATCATCTGTGCCCCAGGAATGCTGCAAACAAACAGCCCGAGTGAGTCATGAAAAGTGGAGGGATCCCTGAGTGACTGATCCTACATTTGCAGTCAGAACCACAGACATGGTAGGGGGTCAGCAATGAAACCTCTTAAGTCAATACAGACGTGGGAACTGGTGGAGAGCAAATGGCCTGTCCACCTTCCTACTGTGTGCCACGGATGTTTAACAGAGATGGCAGCATGGAAAAACTGTGCATGTTAAATCTCATCTATGTACCTTTTTGCTACATCAGGTGGTTTCACATTCCACTTCTCAATGCCAAAGAGAATATCAACAAGTATTTTCCTTAGAGCGAAAAGCACATTTCACATATACTGAATATACTCAGGATTGCAATGAACAAATAGGGCATTGTGTATAACTGTGTGAAAAGATAGTGCATTAACATTCATAATAGCCCAAAAATAAACTAAAAAGCAGCAATAAAGAAAAAGGATGAACACCTATGCAATATATTACCATTTCAAAATGTTGACAGAGCCCCAGTGACAGGCTGCAGTGCTGATCAGATAATGTTAGGGAAAAGGCAGAACATCAGATTGCATGTGCTCTAGGAGCTCAGCATTACAAAGAAATCTACACAGCAATAATGCAGAGAGAGAAAGAAAGCAAAACATGAATAATGGCAGCTGTTCCTGCTATGACTGTCAAGGGATTATTTCTGCTTTGTGGCATTCCTCTGTTTCCTGAGTGCCCACAGGACCTTTGGAAACAGTGAAACAGTCACAAGAAGCCGAAAGGGATGCGGATACATATCAAGCACACTCGCGGACAGTTAGTAAGAGACAGGTCATTTGACTCTTTGTATGTAGTTCACTGGTCACAGAGATGCATAGCATGAAGGCAGGCAAAGGCAAGGCCCTCTGGACCTGAGGACCAGCCCAGTACTAGGAAAACAGCAGGTACGTAACAAAATGCACTTAAGTAGGGATCAGGGGACATTCAATCTTCCTCTTCACACAGTCTTCATCCTTACTTTGCCTGGAAGATCAGCATCTTCAGAGTTTCTACTGTGGTAAAACACATGACACACAACTTGGAAGCAAAGAGTTAATTCTAGCTTAAAGTTCTACATCACTGTTTATCACTGAAAGAAGACAGGCAGGAACTCAAGCAGGATCAGGGCAGAAATCTAGAGGCAGGAGCTAATGCGGAGCTTCGGAGGGGTGCTGCTTCCCCTGGCTTACTCTCTTGTGGCTTGCTCAGCCCGCTTTCTTATAGCACCCTGGACCACCAGCCAAGGGGTGGTACCACCCACAAGGGGCTGGGTCCTCCCCCTTCAATATTCAGTCATGAAAAGGCATCACCGGCTCACTTCCAGCCAGTCTGGGGAGGCCATGTCTCAAGTGACATTCAATGTCCTGAAAGGATTCTGGCTTGTGTCGAGTTGATATAAAATGAGCCAGTCATCTCAAACGGATCCCGCAGTACCTGCCTCAGAGATGTGGTAAGGATCGAAGGGAACAGAATACAGAGGGCAGAGAGAATTGCCTTTTTCAGACAACTGGTGACTGAGACTCCTTGAGGTCAAGACAGGTAAAGCGGGTGTCAAATTCAACACCAGAGCCAGACTCTGCACCTTGGCCCTTGGGCCTCAGCTAGTCACTCCTCCCTCTGGATCTCTGCCACTGACAAAAGCCACTTCACACCCTCCTGCTGAGCTGACACTGCATACAACATTTTCTGCCTTTTCCCCAGGGTCTTGTCTTCCCTGCTAGGACATGGTTAACCTTTCATGTCTACCTGTCTCTTGTCTCTCTCTTGCTTCCCTCTACTGAACTGATCATGCCTTAGAATTCCTCTGGCTTCCTACAGAGCCACCTGGAGATTTCTTAAATGTCTGCCACCTTAGGTCTCAGGGACATCTGTTCATTGATTAGCTGATTGAAGAGGTTAAAGAGGACAATGGTTCTGTGGGCATCTTGGCCTGCAGATGTTCTGTTAAAACAGAAGCCCTAAGGGCCTACTGATCTTGCCAGCTAGGATACTAATGTGTGTCACCTGTGGTGACATTGTCCCCTGTACAATGAGCCACAAACCAAAAAACTGGGGGGCACTGAGATATAAGGGATGTGTATCTAACTTCTCACTGGACCTGGGCTAGCTACAGGCCAGAGACAGGAAGGGCCTGACCACATCAAGTCCCACCTGGCTGTGGGGATTCTGTTCCAGTTTCAAACCTGCAGGTGAGGGTGTGCCACAAAGACCTAAGACTCCTGCTGGCAAATCCAGACCACAAACCTCTGGTTTGAACCAACCACATGCAGGACCTCCGTCAGGCCAGGCAGCCAGGAGGGGCTTGTTTACTTGATAAGACAATGTAGTGCAATAAAGGAAACAATCCCTTCTCCAGGAACAAACAATTCAGCAGAAGCAGGCCCAGGAAGAAGACGTGTTATCCCAATGACTTCCTTTCGGTCTGAGCATGCTCTGAGGTGCTGGCTGAAGTCTTCTGGAACCATGGGAACTGCTGCAGACTTCTCACGGGTCCTAGACCACTGCCTATCCTGTGCAGGTTTCCTCTCCTGCCTTCCTGATGACCCTGCCTGCTCACAGTTTCCCAACTTTCTCAACCTGTGTGGTGGACATATGATAGCACACGTCAGCAAATATATGATGCTCTTCTGAAAAGAGCACATTTTCTGTGTGAGGCATCATCTCTTCTACTTCTTACATCCTGCTAAAGAAGGGACCCAAGAGCCTTGAATGAATGGATCAATGGAAGAAAGACCCTGCACGCTTGTCAGTGCATCAGCTAAAGCCCAAAGTGAAGCCCAACTCAACCACGAAATTTTGGAAATGGGTCAACAATGGTGTTAGCAATTGCTTCCAGATACCAGCTCTTAGGTGTATTTTTCATGCAATGATCTTGCAGATGAGGTGGCATCATCATTATTACTCCCATTTGATAGTCAGAAAATAAAGATCAGGTGCTTACCCAAGGCTGAGAACACTGGACTTGAAATCTACTGGGAAAGAGTTTATAAACCACTAAAGGACTGTTGGAATGAGGACTGCCTTGTATAACCACAATCCCAGAAAAATTCAAATCTCAAAGTATCAAGAGCCTCAGGACCAAATTGTAAACCTACTGGTTCTATGGGACTCAGAATCTGAGGCCCAGTGGAATGACTGCCTTGAGTTGTCTTTTGCTAAACTGCTGGTTAGATGGTTCCCATCCTTCAATTTTATTTAATCAAAGCAAAGAATTCATAAGAATCCACAAGCAGTCATTCATCAGGCAGATTTAATATTTGATAACCCCGCAGTTTAATTTTTTATGGCTCTAGTGCATGGAGGGAAGAGCTCCTGGGGAGGCTACCGCCATCCCTGGGACAGAAGAGCAGCTACCCAAGGAGGACAGAAGTGGAGGCACGGGGAGGCTCTGTTCCATGCCACATGCTCCCTAGGGTGAGACATTGCTGCCAGATACAGGGCTAAAGGTTACAGGGGATGCTTCCCAAATCCCTAACGAAAATCATGAGAGAAGATAAGATTCGGGAGCAGCAAACTGAGGACATCATAGGTCAGAGAGGGACTCAAGCCACACAAACACCCTTTCTCAGGCAGAGAACATAGCCTTCTTCCCGTCTCCTCTCAGCCACCTGGACACAAAAATGTGTTACAGCACAAGGGGAAGGACTTCCTGTTCATCTCTGCCAACTAGAGCATCTGGGGTCATTCAAACCCTTTCCTTGCTTGCCCAATGGCATACCTCCTAGACACCAAAGTCTTCTTTTTATTCAAGAGTTTCTTCTGAGGCCTGGGAGTCAACCAAGAAGAATAATTTGGAGCCACGTGCCCCTGACAGACCCATTCTTCACTGCACAATCCCCAGCCCTGTCATTAGCCTCCAAACGAAATTATAACAATTTCTGTCTCTTCTACCTTAAAATTCACCTCCTGAAATATGCAACTCACTCCCATGCGTGTGTGTGTCTGTGTCTGTCTTTCTCTCTCTCCCTCTTGCCTCCTCCATTCCCTTTTACTGCTCTGCCTACCATGATACAGCCAGTATCCCCTCTCTTTCTCTCCCACTCCTCCCTCCCTTCCCTCTCTGTCCTTCCTGCTCTATCCCGGTATGGCTGGTATCTAAGAATGTGACTGGTGTCTGATTAACATCCACCCAGATCATTTGTCTCAGGGTTTGGAGGGAGCTGTAGAAGAGACTCTCGTGCCAGAAGTTAGCACGCATTTCAGCTTTAACTTCTTCTTAGTCCCAGGGAATCTCACAGTTTAAGATCAGCCTCTGTGCCCCAGCCCTCCCTCCCCCGGCCCCTCCACGCCCAGGGAACTAATGTGTCTGCAGAGATCTAGCAAGTCCAGAAATGCCTCAGCAGACCTCAACTCATTCCTCTCCTGTCCCTGTTCATCAGCAACCTAATGAGGAAGCATAAGAGCGGCAGAAGTGCCCACTCTGTCAGCACAGGGATGAGGAGGCAGGTGTGTGTGTGTGTGAGAGAGAGAAGGGGGGGAGGGAGAGGCGGGAGCTGTGCGCTCCCATCTGCAAGAAAAGTAGGGTCATGACTTTCTTGCCTCCACCCTGTCTCTGCCTTACACTCACCCACCTACCGGGTCTTCAGGACTCAGCCCAGACAACAACCCAACAGCAGAAAGGACTGGCAGGGTCTCTTATTGGAGATGGACATTTAACCATTGAACCCTGCTGTGGAAAGACTGGGAGTGGTGTGTGGAGAAGAGAAAGCACTTTGCCCATTTTCCTCACTTAAGAGTCCGGTGAAATTACGAGCAAGGATTATCTCCGCACTGGGACAATTCATGTTGTAAAAACAGCACTGGGATGTCAAAGGGAGCAGGCAATTTATTTGCTGTCTTGGCACCACAACCTAAGCAATTATCATAACGGCTTAAAGACGGACTGAACAGCCGTCACCAGCATCTCATCCTCGAAACCAAACGGGCTTTTCTTGAATTGCATGCGACATTTTAATAAAGGACTAACATGGGTCCACTGGGGAAGTACACTTTGGGTCAGGATCTGGCCTGGGATGACCAGGGCCAGAGGGAGGTGGAATGCCACAGGGAACGAGGAATGAGACGCACAGGACAAAGAGGCTCTTGAAGACCCAGCCTGCTGTGACTTTCCTCTCCCACCTCATTTTCTGTTTGGACAAAAAGGGTGGATTTTCTAGAGAAAACATGGCAGAAACCGCTTCAAAAATGGCTCTAATATTTTCTCATATTTGATTAGTATTTTTAAGAGCAAGGGTGCTTTCAGTATGCCATCCTGTCTGATTCTGTTGAGTGGGTGTTGTTAGTCTTATTTTCTAGTCAAAGAGACCTGGGAAGTCACAGACATCAACAAGGGAAGAATAGGGAAAGCAGACACTTCTGGGTCCTCTTTTAAAAGGCAGCCTATCACAATGTAGGTATAATTAAAATAATCAAGGCACTTGGCACTTGCCATGTGCCCCGCCTAGCACTAAGGACTTTATTCCAGTTAGCTCCTGTTTTAAATCTTATATGAAAGTTATTATAGAGGTATAGCATGTGGAAATCAAAGCTCAAGAACCTAGAAACTTATCACAGGCCACCAGAAGTAGCAGGAAACAGGCCCAGCTTGGAAACCCTGCTCCTCCCCAAGTATCTATCAAAATGTCTTTTCCATCTATGGTACCCATTATAATCACCTAGAAGAATGGTTGTCTGGTCAAAGGATGCTGGACACACACCAAGAGTCTCTGATGGCTGATGTGGAGTCCTAAGCATCTACATGGACAATGAGTTCACAATTGATGCTCAAAATACTAGTGCAGGGTCCCTACTAGAGAACTTCTGCCCTCTCTACCCTCTCCTTGTTCTTATCTCTCAACAGCCAGTGTGTCTGCAGGACACTCTGTTTAACAACATCTATGCACGACATTACAGACCAGAAGCTGTAAGTACTAGCCTAGGGATATGCTTAACCAACTCAACTAAAACTCACTTCCATTCTTCTAGAAGACAGTGGAATGCCTACTCTCTCCAGCTGAGCCATCTCACTATCATTACAACATGATTTTGGAAAGACGGGGAATATTTAATAATGAATATCACATGTCTACATGTCCCCATCATGTGCCACACTGTACCCAAACACATATATGATCAATGCACACAGAAATACTCATTGAAAAGGATGATGTAAAATATAAATTGATAGTTAAATAATCCCTTTCTGTTTTATGAAAGATAACCCTGGGCATCCTGTTTTGGAGAATGTTAATCTAGAAGTCAGTATTGCCATTTCTAAGGGTCAGCTATGACAGCCTGTGAACTGCCCCTTGTCCCTGGGGACCAACATCTCTGGGTTGGAGGATTGAGGAAAAATGTTAGCTAAGCTTCTGGAAAAGAGACCATGCCAATCTAAGACTCACTCCGGATTGAGCAGTGTCTTAGAATGTCAGATTTCAGTTAAACCTTGGCAGCCCCGGGCCAACTGGAACAACTGGTAACTTTAGGTGTGGACCCACTCACCTATCTTGACCTCTGCTGTGAGGTCCAATTCACCGATTGTACTTACAAGTTGTGAACCAATTTTTCCGTATAATGGGATCAATCCTCCAAAGAGGATGAGAAACATAAAGGTGTCCTGAAAGATAGCAGCTACCTCCAAAAACCTGTCATCTACAGACAGATAGTGATGGAGCCCTCACTTGCAGAAGGCATGGTGGAGCGAGCATTGAATCAGGGGTTGAAGAGTAATCCCTGGGCTCTCCTCCAGGTATAATGGATGGCAATCAGATAATACTGTCTATTCCAGGACACCAGCATCCTTGGTTGCCTAATAATGTACAGTGACCATCTTGCTTAGGTTACCCAGGATTTAGGGGTCTCCCAGGGTGCCAGATTTTAGATGCTGAAACCTTGGCAGCCCAGAGTCAACAGGAACAACTGGTAATGTTCAATGTGGACTGTACACCAGGCAAGGTCCAGGTGATGGAGTGTTTATCTTTCTCACTCTGATCCCGACCTCTGTTGTAAGGTATTCAAAGAGAGTTGGAAGGCCAAATACAGTTCTCAAGGGTGATGTAATCCTACCAATATAGAGTTGATATAGCAATAAAAAAATAAGTCATTTAGTGCATCAAATGTCAACATCAGATTAAAAAACAGATGCTGGAAAGAGAACATAAGGCAGGCTGAACTGGTCAGGATGGATGATCTGAAGGAAGCTTAGATACAGGAGGCAGAGTCAGCACAAAAGGACCACAACCTTTCCATTATGTCACCTGCAACTCCCTCCACCTCTTGCCTCCATCAATCACGGCAGAATGGAGCCTTCTATCTGAAGCCAACTTCTTTCTGCCCTTAGCAAATGCCATAGTTTCAGTATTCTTGTGTTTAAAATGGAAGCAAGCCCACCTGACTTGCATGATTTTCGAGAGACTGAAGGAAGCAGCCCACACACATATTTTGACACTGTATCCGAGAGTAAATGTTCCATCAGCCTTCGTAGTTCTTAACCTCTCTTGGCGCTCTTCCATCTGTTCACAAGCCTGAAGAATTTGAAAAGGCCAGTGCTCTGCACCAGCAGTTCCACACCAGTGAGACGTTAAAGTCAGTACAGAAGCCAAAGCTTCTCCCACCTGTCACTCCCAAAGCCAGCCAATGAGGTATGTGAGGAGAGAGTGAGAGAAACTAGCCTTCACCCCCAGCTCTGTTCAGACAACAGAAATGCCTTCAGCTTCCAACTAGAACTCAGTGTCCCACTCAAGTCATAAAGGGGCTCCCCTAGCTCCCCAGCCAAGTTCTGAAGACAGAAATCTGTTTCAGGAAGTGTCCCCTCAAACCATGACAAATCTCTGGATAAACATTATCTCAGGACCATGTAAGACTCTTGGCAAAGGGCCTTCTGAGAGTAAAGAAGTCCTGGCTGCAAAATGTCACTCCAAACTACAGGCAACACACTGGTGATAGCATCAGGGAGAGTTTCCTCTTTTCAGGTCAGTGCTAGAATTAGACAAATGTAGCAGAATTCAAGTGCTGAATCCCACCACTAAGCACACACTTCAGCTTCACAGGTCGGCTGGAGAGATAAAGGTGGGGACATGGAGAGATGTTACTGTCCATCAAAGGATTCTGTCCCTTGCCCTTCTCCCACACTTCCATTTGGGCTGCATCTTCAATACAAAACCCCAGTAGAAGCAATTGGATCAGGTGAGAGTAGGGGAGGGATATTTTTGAGGGGTTTGGGGGCTTTATTTTTTTGAAATAGGATCTCACATAGCCCAAGTTGGCTTCAAATTATAGACTCAAGGCTATCATTGAGTACTTGATCCCCTGAGTTCGCCTCCCAAGTGCTGAGGTTACGGTGTGCACCATCAAACTCTGTAATCACTGTTAATGTGAAGTTCCCTCGCTGTTGGGGCCACCGTTCTCCGTTGGGCGTCACAATCTGGTAGGTATCCTATGAAGATTTTTTTAATCTGTCAATAAGTATTTTAGTAATAGAAACCTGAAGTATAAGACATTCAGAAAGAAACAAAAACTTAAGCCAGTCATTCTCAAAGCGTGGCCCCGGAGCTCCAGTAGTACCTGCGAAGTAGACAAAAAATGCCCAGCTCTTTGCCCCTACTCCAGATCTGTGGTTCGGGAAGTCCCGAGGCCAGGGTGATTCCATGTGTTTGAGCATGGAACAACAGTGCAGATGTCCTCTTGGACTTGAGAGCCAGTGATGTCATCTATGCTATCAGACGCCGCCGATAAAATGCTCTTCTGCAGGTAACTCCCTCAGCACACACTTTTGAACATCTGCTCCGTAAATCAATGACAGACACCGGGCATCAGATGGAGACTCCAAAGATGGCAGGTAGCATGATAAATCCTCCAAGCAGCCATCCTGTGTGTTTCAGAGTTCCCAATCCAAAGCCTCTCTTAAAGCAACTCCGAGCCAAGAGGAAGAAAGGGTACCAGACTGGGACTTTGGGCAGCTAGCTGGTCTCCAGGAGTGGCTAGAATGTGAGCTCCGAGACAGGAAGCATCCTACTGTCTGGACTGTTACTAGGTGCAGGAGAGGCAGCTACACAGAAGCCACAGGGCCTGACTGTCCGCTTTGGAGCCTATTGTCCGGGCTGGTAAGGAAGAAAGGCATGAAGAGGATCAGTGGGGAAAAGAGGGGATCCTATTGGTCAGCAGGAGCTATCCTGGGCTTAGAGGGAGCATCACTATAGTCTGTGGTCTCTTTCCAGACCAGGTGCACTGCCCAACTCTGTCCTCTGCAGCTTACAAGCTGTAATCTCAAGGGCCACACAGGGACAGCAGCCCAGCCCCAGAAGGTGCTGTAACCAGGGGTTCCTTGGCCCCGACGGCCTGGAACGCAGCAGCAAGAGGGGACACTCTGCTCCTGGTTCAGCAGCAGAGTTTCCATGACTTCCCCCCTGCTCTGGTGTTCCAGGGACACCCGTCACTTGCTGACACTTAACTTGAACTATCCTCCAGTTATAAAAAGGGACTACTCACCACCCTCTCAACTTACAGACCATTTGGCCCACTGTGGATGGCCAGTTTCTCCCCCAGGCACCTGCCAACCCAGAACCAGGGTGACCACTCACCTGCCACTGTCACCACCCATCACAACTACAAAAAAGAAAAAAAAGACAGACACCTTACTTATGTGAAACCCAAATGCAACAAATCTATCTATTTCATCTATTCACCCTATAAACCTACTTGCAAGGTCAGAACAGGAAGATCTAGACTTCTCAAAGCAGAACTTGCGAAAGCAGAAGAGAAAAGGCCTGGACAATGGCCTACACCAAGACCTCATGACTATGATGAAAATTGATTTTCTTCCACAATGTGACAAATGCTCCTAAGAGCACAAGAAGAAGTCCTGATCTCAAATATTCGTATTTATTTTGCCTCCTAGTCCTGACCCAGAGATGTTCCTTGTCCTGAAAAGTCATTCTCTTCCCTTAGGGATAGCCCTGCCGCCATTTGGTCCAGGCAGTCCTTTAGGGAGGCCGCTGTCTCTAAATGATGGGACCGTGAACAGCATCCCTAGTTTCTTGTAAATCAGGTGCTAGCAGCAGTCTACTCAACTGTGCCAAACATGTCATGTGGCCATTCCTCCTGCTTAAGAACTTACATGGAGTGGCTGCGTATCCTGATGTGTGCACGTAGATTTCTGAGAAAGATTCCTCTTAACTACAGAACTTACAATAAGCCTAATACAGGATGTGAATTGTGATTACATAACAACTGTACAAAGTGAACCCCTACCTGATTCACCTCCTGCTTATCCAGCATTCCGAAACTGGCCAGCTAACGTCTGGTAAATAGCCCCGACTTTTCCAGGGCCTTGCCACGGCAAGTCCTTGACAATACTCAAAAATGAAATTGCCAACAGCATGACAGAAGGCAATAATGTACTGTTTCAAATCTAAGTTCTGTGGGCTCATAACTAATATGAAGACAATACTGGCAGCTATGTTTGTATGCACAGGGTACTGCTACAGCCATGACTATGCCTGGGAATCCCAGCAGCCCCAAGAGGTTCATGCTATGCCAAATCACACGCAGCAACTGAAGAAATGGGACAGAGAGGGCAAACACTCTGCCTACAGTAGCAGAGTCTACTTGACTTAAACCTAGGATTTTTACACTATAGCAATATGCTTTTTAGGTATAGCTTCTGTGGGGAACAGGGCTAGGTGGGGGGTTCCTGGTTCTCCATTCTGAATAAAAGCTCATGGGCTGTATTCTCCAGAACCATTAAAAGACAGCAAACAATGATCTGGCAAACATGTCGAGGGAACCTTTTCTACACCAAGAACCCTACTTATCATGGGGCTGCTACACAGAGATATCCTAATTTATGACAGGGTCATGGCTCAGAAAGGCATCATAAGGTAAAAATATTGTATGTAAAAATGGCATATAATATATAATCTATTAAACAGTGGGGCTCATCCTTGCAGACTTCAGCCTGCCCAGAGCACACACCTCCACTCCCCTTGGACAGAATCACCCAACATGAAGTCAGTTTGGTAATATCTGCTGACTACGTCACAAGATGCAGGGGACACTCCCTTAGAAACCAAGCACAGAGTAGTTATTTGGCCACACACACAATTAAAACAGATAAAAGTACATGGGGTTTGAAGAGTGCTGGAAGCCCTGAACTAAAACCAGTTGCTAGATAGACATTGAACAAACTACACTAAATATAATGGAGTCACCTAGGGCCCCACTAAGAGCTACAGCTCACGGCTGATGCCCAGCATCATGAGGCACACTCAGGTCACATATCCTTCACTGGAAGAAGATGAAACTTTGAAGTACAGCATCCTGAGTAAGGGGTCCAAACAACGCACTAACTTGTAAACATCCCTCGACTGATTAATGTTACCTTGAACCTCTTTGTAACTCCAGCACCTGTTACAGAGCCAAGGCCACAGCAGACACCTGCATGGTGAACATGCTAGCTGCATATGTTCTCCTCGTGGAGACCCTCTTCTCCTGGATGTAAGCAGTGATTACAGGGAAACTGACTGCCACCCTCAAGTGACCTCGGTCCTGCACCCCAAATTCCTCAGCAGCATTGTTCCTCGGCTTTGGGAGCTTGCTTGAAGGATTACATGCTCCCTTGGGTGATATTAGCAAGTGGTTATTTGGGGATTTGAGTAACCCTGGTTGCCTGGTGACCCAAAAGACTGGCCTGGGAGACCCCTGAAGAATTCCTGGAGCTCCTCTCTGGAAAAACAAGTGTTCGCACCTTCAGTTACTAGGTCACCTTGAGTGGGGCTGCCACACTGTTCTGTGGCCCAGTTTCCTCCTTGGACAGCACGGTGAGATTCCCCCCCCCCCCCACGATGTGCTATTATTACCTGGCATACCAAGGAATGAGGTCAGTCAGCGCCACAATAAGGCCACCCCGCCTCCAAGATTCTTCAAAACTCTGCTCCTTGAGGTGAGACAACAAGGCCATATAGGCAAGCACTCCAACTGCCAAGAACCACCGGACAGAAGAGAGAATTGCAGGGTGACCCAAGAGATACCATCCCAGTACACAGAGCAATGACAAGAGGAACCACAGGACAAAAGAGAGTAGAGAATGGACCTCACCCTGGGAAAGATAGGCTTAAAAAACCATCCATACATACTACCTCCATCCCCACCAGTAGAGAGTGTAATTTTAGTAGCCAATCGCCCCAGCAAAGCACTGTGCAAGCAGTTATTTTGAGAAATGCTATTAGCCACTGGGTTATTTTTAAGGTCCCTTGTGTGACAGGCATTTATGACACAAACAGCAGCTGAAAGGCAGCAAACCCATAGCTTTGGACGCATCCAGAGGCCAAGGGCTAGTACCTCAGAATAAGCCCCAGCCCCATTTAGGAGGACGGAAAAAGCAAGCAGCTCATGAGCCCTAACCCCTCTGCCACTCTGGTAGCTCCTGCTCCACTCTCCAGCGACTATGGGCTGCTGCTATGTAGAAGTAAGAAGTCACTCTGACCGGGACAATCAAACTGTTAATGGCAACCCTCAGGGTCTACTCATAGGTCAAAATCCACACAAATAAGATGATCCCCCATGGCCTGTCCCAGGTTCTGTGCCCTCAGACTCTTCTCCTAAAACACCAGCCTTCAGCTCTCTGGCTTCCCTCAGGTGCCCCTCAATTAAGGAGCACCTCATATAGAATGCCCCCTTCCCATCTCTAATAACCCGGCTCCCATTGATCTCTAAAACTCTGACCCCACTCATAAAACCGTTGAAATATTTACCTGTTGGCCAATGTTGTAGTATTCTATTGTACAGTATGGTGACTACAAAGATCAGCAATGAATTGCATTCCAAATATCTAAAATATGGACTGTCAAATATCTCTCCATAAGGGAGTAACCAAAGTTTAAGGTGGTAGATATTCTAATTACCTCCATCTGATCAACAAACACATCTTTATGTGTATTGAAACATTACATTGTACCTCTAAGTATGCAGGATCATTATCATGTACACTAAAATATAATTTATACTGTATAGGTAGCTTTTACTTGAGTTTTATAAAAACTGCTGATACTGAGTGTTTACCATGGGCCAGGCATCACCCAAAGTCATTTACAAATTTTGAGGGATTTTTCTAAGGATCCCAGTCAGTACTTGCCACCTCACTCCAATTTTAAAGATGAGGAAACTGGGCCCGTGAAAGCTTCCTTGCAGGTTGGTCTCTATGTAAGACCTGGTATCAGGGCTACTGAAGTCAAACTCAGACAAAGACTACTTGGGTTAAAGCCCAGTTCTCCACTTAGAACCTCAGGGCAATTTCCCACAGCCAATTTGTGCTTCCATCTTTTTCTGAGCTCCCACACAGAGTGGATGAGCAAACTGTGACCAAACCCCTTTGCAAGTACCTGGCACCCAGCAGTGCAGGTGAGGCACCAGCAGGTTTAAAGTAAGAGTAATTGGTCACCTACAATGCCCCGGGAACAATTCTAAAGCATTCTGCATGCATTATCTTATTTGATGCTCCAAAGGCCTTGTAAAGTTTACAGAGCAATCAAGCTTAAAGAAGCAAAATCATTCACCTAAGGTCAATGCTAGAAGGTGGAAATTTGAACCAAGCATTTGGACACAAGTCTGACTTTATTAACCCAAATTCTCTACTGCTTGTCTTTGCAAACTCATCATGTCTTTAGAGTCCCTGCTGCTCTTGGAACTGAGATGGCTCTTTAAATACACTTACCAACTGTAGGCTCTGGCAAGGCTTGCTGACTACAGAACCTGCCTGTGGGCCAAGGGCCTGCAGCCCCTTCCAGGATGCCCTTTACCCATCATCCCTCTTTACACTATCTAGAAATAAGTCTCATGCTTAAAAAGCAGAAGCAATGCAGTAAGACACTCAGAAAAGTCTCGCTGGGATTCAGGATGACAACAAGCTACCCACAGAGATCCAAGGCCCAAAGGTCAGGAATCTGGTCCTGGCCAGTCAAGGCAAGTACCATGGCATGCAGGAGAAGTCCAGACTTGTGTGCATCAAACGTGAGTTGGAGGGAGAATGAAGGGGAAGGCAATTCCAACTGAGCCATGCATGCGAATGAGTTGTGTGTAGCTCAGTTTTAAACACTAGGCAGATCTGGAAAGCTCAATGCCCTCCTACAGTTGCCTACAAAAAGCCAAAAGTTTAACACCATACCAATCAATCAACATAGATGTGCTGGGAGGAGAGTGTGCCCAAGCCAGAGCAAGGAGAGCCTAGGAGCTGAGGCAAGAGAGTCATTCCTGGCCCAGTGGTTTTTGACCTTAGCCAAGGGAAAGAGCAGTACTTCTAAGAATATTCACTGCAGGAACCAGTAAACTCTAATGGGATGACAACTAAATTATCATTTTCCTGTGAACCTGCTATGTGCCAGGGGACTCCTGTGTACCTTCCCTGGGCAATGCTAGTAAAACATCTGACACAGGCCCCCTGTAGATAGTAGAGGAAGACAGCCCCAAGTAAATGCCCTTCTTACACACAGAGAGGTCTGGCCATGTGGAATTGCAAAAATCAACTAAAGCACCTAAAACTCCAAAAGTGATAAACAGCCAGGCGGTGGTGGCGCACGCCTTTAATCCCAGCACTCGGGAGGCAGAGGCAGGCGGATCTCTGTGAGTTCGAGGCCAGCCTGGTCTACAAGAGCTAGTTCCAGGACAGGTTCCAAAGCTACAGAGAAACCCTGTCTCAAAACAAAACAAAAAAAAATTGATGACCATAGGCTGGGAAGATGGCTCAATGGGTAAAGGCAAGCTATGAGAACCAGTGTTCAAGTCCCCAACACCTATGCAAACACCTGGCATGAGTGGTAGCCTATAATCCCAGCACTCCAAATGCAGAGACAAGAACTCCATGGAGCAAGATGGCTAACTAGACTAGGCAAACCGGTGATCTATGAGTACAAGAAACCCGGACTCAACAAATAAAATGGACAGAAAATGAGGAAGACAATCAACTGATGTCAACTTCTGGCCTCCACTGTGTCCCTCTCTCCCCGCCCCCCCCCTCTCTCTCTCTCACATACACACACACACACACACACACACGCAGGCACGCATGCACAAGGAAGAAAAGGACAACCACAACTCCAGAGTGGCAGGTGCTATGAGTGTAAGTTAGCCAATAGCAGAAGATTTATGCTAAAAAAAAAAAGACTCATAACATTGTACTTGACTATGAAAGGCAGCCTCTGCTCAGTCTGGAAGTCTCCTCAACAAGAGTCACAGACTTCATGACCCAATGCCCTCTCCAGCCTCAAGTTGGGCAGGATAGGTGTTTGGTAGTTGCTAAGGAAGGTTATGCAGAAGGCTCGTCCAGCTGCCCAGCTGGACTTGCCACACATATGCCCTTGACTAGGGCAGCCCATATTCCCAAAGCTTTGAAGAGGAGCTGGGCAGAGAGACCCACAGGAAGGAAGGCATACAGTCCTTAGCACAGACCATGGTTTGTGCCCTCTGCCTGGGAGCTGCCAAGCTAAACAGGCTTGTCATTTCTGAATAGTTCAGGGCCTGGATCACAGAGATCTTCTCATACTAACAGAAGTGGTTTTCCAGGGAGAAGGAAAATGAGAACTTAGAAGTTTGGTGTGTTTTAAAGGTTCTGTCACTGAGTATACACAAGGATAGCTTTACATCCCAGGTACACTCTCTCTTATTTCTGATGCTCCACAGCTCAAGATCAGTAAGGTCTGCACAAGGAGGCGAACCAGGCTGGAATAGAGAACTTGCCAAGGCAGGACTCCTCTTGCCCTTGTGGAGCCTATGATTCTACAAAAGTGTGTGTGTGTGTGTGTGTGTGTGTGTGTGTGTGTGTCTGTCTGTCTGTCTGTCTGTCTGTCTGTCTGTGTGTCCATGTGTCTGTGTGTATGAACAAAAAAGCCCCCCAGCAATCACATGACTGGTATATCAAAGGAACACTAGCTGGGGACAGGGGGCCTATCCCTGACAGAGCAGGTGGCAGCTCCAGGAAGGAGTTTGAGCACAGTTTGTACCTGGCATGGTGGCCAAGTCAAACATCAAGCCAGATGAAAACAGTTGGCATTCGATACAGTGGCTTTCCCAAGTTGGAAAAGTGTTGTGGGGACTGACCTCCTACTGGAACTACAGATGGGTGGCTCTCTGGGGTGGCTGGACCATGTGATATGCCCTTCCTTATCCGGTGTCCTGGAGGTAGAACCACACAGCATTCTCCTGCAATGAGGTGACCGGCAAGGAGGCCCAGGAGAGTCAGCCCTCCCTGCTTGTGGGCAAACACTGACTGCATTCATGATGAAAGCCACAAAAGCAGCAATCAATCCTAGGAAGACATGTGTAAACACCCAAGGAGAGAACAAAGAGCTCAAAGGAAGGCTGAACAAAATGACAGCTCAGCTGGCTCCAGTTGTCACCCCTATAATCTCAGCAGGAATACCCCAAAGAATTGGAGGCAGCTTTGACTACACAGTGATCCAGGCCAGCCTGAGCTATAGCATAATCTGTAGAGGTGGGTCAATGGTTAGAGCCCTTGTTACCCTCATAGAGGACTTGAGTTCAATTCTCAGTACCCATACTTGGCAGCTTACAACCAAATGTAACTCCAAGTCCAAGGGGGATCTGATGCCTTCTTCTGATCTTCAAACACACACACATACATACACACACACACACACACACACACACACACACACACACACAAGTCAAAATAAAATAAGTCTAAAACACAAAAGCAAAAATGGAAAAAAAAAAAGACTCCAGACAACCTTAAGGTCCTTACTGAGGGCACCGGCTCTGCTGCCCAATGGGGACTCAGATCCTAGCTCACCTCTCGAGAGCAGTGCCCCGATAAGGCTGTGCCTCGCAGCACACATTCCTCCAAGTCACACCTTGAGCACAACCAGAGCTCATGGCTCTCAGCCTCACTCTGCAGAGTCAGGAAGGAACATATAGCAGGTAAGTTACTCTGCTCAGGGTTTGGGGAACAACTCCTCCTGTCTGCAGTGAAAGCCAAGAACACTTGTCTGTAACTGCAAGTACTCCCAAGAAGAGGAGGAATGGTATAGCAGGTCCTTCTGTATTTGTTATTGATTCTATTGATTGAATAAAGAAGCTGCCTTGGCCTTTTGATAAGGCAGCCCTTAGGTGGTCAAAGTAGACAAAACAAAATGATTATAAAAAAAAAAAAATGGAAAGTGTGACAGATACCATGATTCTCCTGCCCAACACGGACTCTGGTTAGACTCATGCAATCAATACACATTAATGAAAATGGGTTAATCAAGATGTGAGAGTTAGCCAATAAGAGGCTAGAGCTAATGGCCAGGCAGTAATTTAATTAATACAATTTCCATGTGGTTATTTTGGGGGCTAAGCTAGCCAGGTGGTGGAACACAGCCCATTGCTCTTCTTACAACAGGGGAAGATACTGAGAAACAGCTGGAGCACTGAGAATCTGAGTGCACAATCATAAAAAGTAGTTCAGGATGTCAGATCAGTATTAACAGAAATTGAGGGGGGGGTAAAAAAAAAGCAGTTTTCAGGCCTGAAAATAGACATGGCTGTGGTCAAGGGGTATCCAGAGTACTAAGCAAATGTGTCTTCTGACTCCATGGTGACCAATCAACAGCACCTGAGCAGAAGATGTCAGCTTACCTTTGGAACGAGGAAGAGCCAGCTAGTGTCTGACCTGGTCACAGAACACAGCAGCAGGGCCACACAGTGCTACTAGCCTTAGAAGAATGAGATATGACTCAGTAGCGGATGATTCCCTTAGCCCAGAGTGGGTCCTGGGTTCCACCCCTACCAGTGCCACCAAAGCAAAGGCAGAAATTGAAATGAATCAGAAGCAGTTGTTCCAGAATGTTCTATAGGTGGCAAGAATTTCATGTGCATAGTTCAGACATTGTTCAAAACCAAAAATTCAATAAGACTAGATGTTGATGGTAATAAAACTCTGGCAATTAGCCCTAAGATCCATTAAGTTTAAAGAATTTTCAACATTGGCATCACAAATAAAAATAAACAGAAAAGCTATGACGCTATGACTTAAGAGAAGGACATAAGCCAGGTGGGGGGGGCACACCTTTAATCCCAGCACTTTGAAAGCAGAGGCAGGCAGATCTCTGTTGAGTTCGAGGCCAGTCTGGTCTACAAGGCTAGTTAAGGGACAGGCTCCAAAGGTACAGACAAACTCTGTCTCAAAAATCCAAGAGAAAGAAAGAGAGAGAAAGAGAGAGAGAGAGAAAGAGAGAGAGAGAGAGAAACATAAAAATAATATACATAATCTAATACAAAGACAATAGAAGTTTAAAATATCAGCCTATATAGTCACAACCTGACTGTAATGTTCTTTGAGGTAGAGTATAGTTAAAAAAAAAAAAAAGACAATTGCTACAAGAGATAACATGTCACCTGTGCATTAGCTACCAGCATAATGAGACCAAATAGTACCCGTCGTACCTAAGGAGTAAAATAGATAAAGTCAACATTACCATTTGCTAGAAAAAAGTATAAGATGAAAATTTAATGTCCTAGTATAAAGTGACAAGTGGGGCTTCAAAGAAGCATTTAACAAGGGGAGGGGAATAAAAACATATTAACTATAAGAATAAAAATAAATGACATATTTTATGTAGCATAAAATAGTTAGAATAATACATGACAATTTAATACATGAAATTATGTGTTTTGTGCAAGAAATACACCCTGAACAGAGTAATAAAATAAGGTTAAAAGTAAAAGAATGACCCAAAATATACCAGGCAAAAACTAAAGACCAGGCTGGGGCACTAGAGAAAGTAAAACTCAGAACAAAGAGTATTAAATATGATTATGTGGAAGTCAGGTATTGGAACAAACCTGGAGAAGGAAGTTCGAGAGTTTAAGGCCAGCCTGATCACACAAAATGACTCTGTCTCAAAATCATAAATGACAAGTAATTCCCAGAATGCATGTAAAGAGCCAGGCATGGCAGCATTACAGTGCATTGTAATCCCAGCACTGGACAGACAGTGGGAAGAAACTCACGGCCCAGCCAGTCTAGCCTACTTGACATGTTCTACGCTAGTAAGAGACCCTTCTTGAAAACAAACTGGGGACAATACCTTAGTAACCATGCCCACGGTCTTTACACATGCACACGGATGCATGCGTGTGTGTGTGCACGCACACACACACATACACACACACTCATACACACACATACACACACACACACTCATACACACACATACACACACACACACACATCTGTGTACGAACAGAAAGAGAGAGAGGTCCAATGAATAACATACGAGAAGGCAGGCAGTTTCATATTGCTAGAATATCATCCAAAATGAGCATCTGAAAGCTAAACACCTTTACACATCAAGGACACAGATGACAAAAATGACACGGGACAAATGGCAGAAGCACAGTGGCAAGAAGAAAGGTCCTCCACCTGCAGCTGCTTCTCCTAAATTAAGTCCTCATGTTAGACACAGTTGGGAATGGCTTGGGAGGATGTCATTCACGGGGAACACAAGTAACTAGTAGCTCGGAGAGAACAGGTAGAGATGTCAAGCTTCTAGAGTGTTCTGCAGATGTGGAAACAGGGACAGGAAGCTGAGTAAGGAGTGCAAGGAAGGGTGGATTTGGCACCACCATCACACGTAAGCATAACTCAGACTCCACGAGAACCAACACTTCTGGCAGTTCTAGTATGGGCTTGGGGCTGACCCAACTGCAGGGATAAAGTGCAAGGCTCTAGGGGGGCCAGAGTCAAATCGTGTCCTATGTCACCATTGCTAAGTGACTTCAGTCAACTCGCTCAGCCCCCTGGGGCCTAGGATTCAACATTCCTGAACAGAGACGAACACTAGCGCTGCCCCCTTGCATGGGTATGGTTCATTCAACAGCAGCCTGCAGCAGGAGTGCTCACTTAAGACCTCCCTCTGGTTTCCAAGTGCAAGGCAGAGCAGAGTCGTGAATCCCACAGCTCATCTCCACCCCTCAGCTCAGTAAATCCTCCTGCACCCACTCCCCTGGGCCCGTGCCCCCGGAGGATCACACCACACACACACACACACACACACACACACACACACACACACACACACACACTCCAAAAGCAGATCACTGCTGTGTCAGATCTGGGTCTTTGCCTGCTGCATTAGGTGATGCTGTCTGTATTTCCCCTCCCTGAGGCTCTCCAGCTGGAGCCTGAAGCTGAATGACTCACTCATGGAGCCTGTCATCTCTGCCTCCTTCCCCTCCCACATGGCCTCCATCTCTGCCTTCCCACCCAGATCCTCCCTACGCCCAGCACAGTTGATCCGCAGTGTCCTGCCCCGACCGAGGTTGATCTCCGCGGAGGCCAGGGAGCTGGCACCCCGTGTCCTGTCTGGGAGGTTTCTTGCATTTGCCTTTTGCCATAGGCAAGGGACCAGCTCTGACATGGAAATAAACCTGGAGGGAGGCAGAGGTGGCACATCTTCCTGGGGCACAGGCACAGAGGAGCAGGTGCAGAAGAGGGATCACTCGAGTGGGCGGGCCAGAAGAACAGTTACATTCAAGCTCTTCTCTGTCTCAAGCGCAGAATCAGAGGGAGCTATCAGTGAGCATCTCGCTATAATGCTGGCTGGAAGAACCATAAACACACACTGCCACCCACACAGAGAGGGGAGGGGTCAGGGCAGACTGAAGCTGAGGCCACGCAGCAGACTCTCTGCACCTGGAAGCAGACTGTGGTCAGGGATATCCTAGTTAAATCAAACTGACCTGTAGGGCAAGAGCTGACTCTCATTTATTAAAATGCAACTCATTTATGACCGGTGCCACGGATTTCTCTGCTGCTGACGACCCCACGCTTAGGTCACACACGCCAGCATTTGCATAGCTGCAAGCGCCCACAGCCGTCACCGGGATGCCTGCTCCCGCTGGAAGAGACCCAGGAAACACAGAAGTTGGTCAGGCAGCCCTGAAGTCACAGAACCGAGTGATCCACCCGTGAGGTCTAAATCCCACAGCCATTTCCAAAGCAAGTTTCCAACTACTGCCTTGTGTTGCCATTAAAACCTAGCGGTAATCAGGAGACGAGAAGATCACGAGGCGCGCTCCCCCGCACTCCCACGCTTCGAGTGACAGCACCATTTTCCACAGGGAATCCACCTCAGCACCCTTCATTCATGAGCACTCGTGCCGAGGAAGAGGAGCAAACCAAGGTTAGCTCCCACATCACCTGCCTCTGCCCTGCTTCCCCTCTGAGAATGTTCCTACCTTGGGTGCTCACCTGATCCAAGCACCTAGTTCCTTCCTCCGTGAAGTTCTCCATGCAAACTTCCTCCTCCCTTGCCCTTCCTCATCCTGGATCTTAGACTATTTCACTTGATCGTCCTTATATTTATAGTTGTGTCTGTTCTATCAGGAGACATTGAGGCCACATGGGTCACATTCCTAGCACTCTGTAGATTCTCAGAGAAAGAAGGAAATCCTGAACTCTTGCCTCAGCCTCACAGAGTTCCAAACTGAACTCAACTGCTTATCCTCCCTTTATGACTGGGCAAGGCATGTAGTATCAAGCATGGGTCCTCAGTTTTCCCTCCTGGGAAATGGCAATGATAACTACTGTCTTCCTAGGCCGCTGTAAGGATTACATGAGATTGCATCTACAAAAGCTCGGAGCATCCTCCAACGCAATGTGAACCGACTATGCCTGGTAGCATGATCCTATAATCCAATCACTGGGCATGGTGGTACATACCTCGAATCCAGCACTTAAAGACTAAGGCAAGGGGATCACAAGTTCAAACACAGTGTGGACTACAGAATTAATTGAAGGTCAGTCTAGATTAAAAAAGAGACTTTGTGTTGGAAAGAAAAGAAAGCTATTTGTCTTAAGAGATGAGAGAATATCTGCATAGTGAGTCTCTAGGTTCAGTCCCCAAGGATGCAAAACACAATGTAATATAGAGCATTCTGGTAAAAATGATGAGATTAACCATGATGGCTAAAATACCATAGTATATAATGTAGACTTTTCCACTCAATTTTCCAAGGTTCCTTGACCATGGTATTAAAACAGAAGACAAGGAGTTGCTTTGGTTAAAATACTGGCACAATATCAGCTCTAAGTTGGGGACAGAGGGAGGGGGAGGTAATAAAAGACTTGGTTTTTAGAAATGTAATAATAAAATCTATCTTCCAGACAGAAACTACCCTGAACCGAGTCCTTTTTTTTCCCATAAAGAATCTTATGAATCCCAGACCTGGAACTCACTATGTATCCCATGACTGACTTGAATGCATGATCTCCATTCCTTTACCTCCTAGTGATGGAATTATAGGTGTAGACCACCATGTCTAGTTTATGCAATGCCAAAGATTGAAACCAAGGCTTAATGCATGCTAAGCAAACCCTTTATTAACTAAGCTGCAACCCCAGCATTGGGTCAATTCTTCAGAACAACTATGCTTACTTCTCCCTTCTAGGAGCAGATTTGAGATGCATGGTCATTCTGTTACTTATAAAAAAAATTCTCTGTAGTGTCTGTCCATCACTCAGGTAAGGTATTCCATGAGATCAAAGCTTTAGTTATGACTCAGTAAGGCTCCAGAAAAGACCAGTTACTCCATTTTAAGTTTAAGGGGTCATGAATTCACAATGCTGGCAAAGGTATTTCCTAAAGGTTCTGAAGAGACCCTCTGGTGCCACTTGCCTGGGAGTATTATTGGATCTACTTCCTGCATCCACATGTCTAACAGTGGCCCAACTCATATGCTCCATTCCCAGCACCTACAATGTACTAGGTCAGGTTTGTGTGGGTCATTGTGAATGGTCTTCTACCCTCAAGAATCTCCCGTCCAGGGCTTGAAATGTATCTTAGTTGGTAGAGAGCTTGCCCACCATACAGGAATCTCTGGGTTAAATCCTAGCAACTCATAAATCTGGACATATGTGATGTTTGAATGAAAATAGCCCCCATAGGCTCATAGGGAGTGGCACTATTAGGAAGTGTAGCCTTGTTGGAGCAGGTGTGACCTTGTTGGAAGAAGTATGTCACTTGGCGCGAGCTTTGAGATCTCAAATGCTCAAACCAGGCCCAATCTCTCTCTCTCTCTCTCTCTCTCTCTCTCTCTCTCTCTCTCTCTCTCCCTCCCTCCCTCCCTCCCCCCCCTCGCTGCAGCCTAGCAATTCAGATGTAGAACTCTGAGCCACCTCTCCAACATCATGTCTGCCTGCATGTTGTCATATTTCCCACCATTATGATAATGGACTAGACCTCTGGAACTGTAAGTAAGCCCCAATTAAGTGATCTCCTTTAAAAGAGTTGCCACAGTCGTGGTGTCTTTTCCCAGCAAAAGAAACCCTAACTAAGACAGCATGGCAGCATCTACCTATAATGCCAACATAGAAGGTGAAGGCAGAAGATGGGAAACCCAGGATCATCCTCTGAGACACAGTAAGTTTGAGGTTAGCCTGGGCTACATGAGATCACATTACAAAAACCAAAACCACACTTGAAACTGCTTCAAAAGAACCACAAGGAAACAAATGGCAGATGGTTCCCACATCCGAACACACAGAATGCTCTGTGAGACTATCCACCGTGGGGAGAAGGCATCACCCCCTTAGCTACAGGAAATTATGTCAGAAATGACACACCTTACCGGAGTTGTCATTACAACTATCCTCTGCACTAGGAATTTTGTCACTGAACAGTTTAGAGAGCACAGAAGGTGCATGCCATCTACCAAAGTTCACTTTAACTGAAAGTAGTGGGAAGGTGCAGGAGGGCAGGGCACAGGTTGCTGAATTAAACATCTCTCCTTGTGGGAGTCCGACCTGCTAGCATCGTCAGTCTGATTGGTTCTAGTTCCCCCGCTTTGTTATCTTCCTGCCAACGCTGTCACAGGACCCTGAGCTCCATGGGCTCTATATTATATGGTATCAGATATTCAGCATTCATTTCTCTCTACTGAAAAGGTAGAAAAGTCTTCCCCTCTTCTCCAGTTGTCCTCTCCCTGTGGCATCTGCACCGCTGGAAGAAGCTGAACGCAGCTCCATCCACCTCTAAGTCTAACTTGTGGCCACCAGCTGTCCCTAAACCCAAACAGCCATGGCCAGGGAAACTATCAACTGAGAAGGCTCCATCCAGCTCATCTTCATATTCAGAAAGCAAAGGGTTAACATTTCCTCTTAGCTCATGGTACAGTCTGGAGCTGGAAGCAAGGACATGCATTTCCCACTTCAGGAAGACACTGGCATTAGCTGAAACCTGCTGCCTTATGCTTGGGTTAAGCCAACCTAGATTCATGCTAACCCAATAGGAAGAGCCTGTGAGTGCAACCCAAATATCAGAGGAGGGTGGAAATAAAGGTTGATACTACGGGACCCCTTCAGTCATTGATCCATTAAGGCATCAACTCTTCTAAGCTACTTACCATGTTCAAGGTACCTTACCCTGCAATGTGGAACACTCACAGTGGACCAGAGCCTCATAGAGTGAGAGGAAGTAAGGTTGGAGTCTATAAACTCTAACAGGGGGCATAGAGATGTAGAAAAGGGGGTACGTAGAAGAAAGCTGATTTGTTAGAAAACAGAGAGAGGTTGATTCTTGGAACATCAGAAGCAAGCTACTGGGGATAGGTGGTCAGGAACAAGTGGGATTTCAAGCTAAGCAAACAAGGAAACAGAGAGAATAGAATGCATTAAGCCAAGAGGCAGTAAATAGAGGGAAGTGGACAGTGGGCTGGAGTCCAGAGACACAGAGATAAAACAGGAAGGGATTTTGAAGACCTTTGAAAACCCAAGAAAGTCTTCTGTTTCCCTTTGGCTAACAAAGGGCTTGTGAAAGGATATTTGATGAGGAATATGATATGACCAACATCTGGAAAGCTCAATCAGCTAGTGAGATATATGGGTCCTGAGAAGGGAGAGTCCTGGGGCCAGCCGGAAGATGACTGCAATGGTCCAAGCAAAGACCAACAGGGGCTTCAGCAGGATGGGAATCAGCAGTGAAGAGGGAAAAGGCACTGCCCGGATCTGACCATTAACTGGACGGCAAGAAGGGGACCCTAAAAACCATATGTTTTCCCTTTCTCTATTTTCTCTTGGGGAATATAGTGTGTCCTCACGGTCACTTTTGGTGAATGAAACCCCTTTGACTCGTGTGGAGAGCAGAATTAAAGGCGCCAATAGTGACTCTTCAGGACAGAGTTGGGCCTAGGATTCACCCTGGCTGGCTGCCACCTCCCTACTGAGGAAGTAGAGTGAAAGCTGCCTTTCTAGAACATTCCAGAATCAAAAGAGGGAGTCCTGTCAGGACTTCCTCTTTACCCAAGAGAAACCAAGGATACAGATGCATCAGGGTGCATATTCTTAAATACTGAACGTGTATAAGGACGAAAAAGAGAGGGAATGAGAAGGAAGAGAAGAGGGGAAGGAGGGAAAGGAGAGGGGAGGGGAGGGGAGGGGAGGAGAAGGGAGGGGAGAGGAGGGGAGGAGAGGGGAAGTGGAGAACAGGGTTTAGAAGGGAGAGGAGCGGAGGGAGGAGGAAGAAGAGAGGAGAGAAGTGAGGAGGGAGACAAGAAGGTGTGGGGGCAAAGGTTCCCTTGCAGTCTTGGGCTCCCAGCCTTCACCCTCTTCCTTGCTCCTCTCTAGACCATCACAGAGCTTCATTCTAGAATAGTCCATTCAATCTAGACCAATGTTTATGCTGTCAGCTCAAAATAAGAACAGAATGCTATTTCTCCAACAGGTTGCGGAAAGCCAATCTTTGTTTCTATAATCCGCCAAAGGAATTTAAATTAAAAAAAAAAAACAGAAACTTTGTAACTTCTAAATTGCCTTCTTTTTCTCTCTGCTATTTTCCTCGTTCCTCCCTTTCATCTCCTTCCTCTCCCTCAATTCTTCCTAATGTTCTCCCTCTCCCCAGTGTGTGTATGCGTGTGCACACACACACACACACACACACACACACACACACACACACACACCGGGAACTATATGAATCTCAAGACCAGAGGCCAACCTTAGGCACTGTCCATTTATTTTGTTTTTGTCAGAAAGGGTCTCTTTGGCCCAGGGCTCACCAAGTATGTTAGGCTGGCCAGTAAGTAGCAAGCATTCACCTGCCTCAGCCTCAGCACTGGGATCACAAGGGTGCACACAGTGCCCAGCCTTTACAACGTGAGTTCTGGGAATCAAACTTAGGCTCGTACAGCAAGCCTTTTCCCAGCAAGGCTCCCACTGCTCATTCAGGGTGTGAATGGCTTTTGCAATAACCAGGATAGATGAGGAGGACAGCATTCCATGTGAAGTAAGACAAGAAAAATATTGTATAATCACACACAGATAATATGAGAGACAAACAGACAGAGACCTAAGAATCCACACTGAATATGAAATAAAGGTCTGCAGCAGAGGCAGAAAGAAGTAAAAGGAAATTATGAAGTGTAGGTAAAAGATCAAAGGTTATGTAGAGTGAACACATCAACAGAGATCTGATGTCCACTTCGTTTTTTTTTTAAAGAAAAAAATTTGCACATTAACGGTTTCTGTTTTAACAGTAAACATAAATAGTCCCCGTCACTATGAGCTGGAAGATGTTAATTAGCTTCTTTGGTTGGATTGTTTTACTATCTGACGATCTCACACAGTCATGTTGCAAACCTCAACTACACACAAGCAAACTGCATTTGAAAAAGCAAAAGGAGCAGATGTGTGGGACAGCAATGGAAAACGAATATGCTTCTCACACGTTCTCTCACCCCATTCTGCCACAGAATGAGCCTGAAAAACCAGGTGCAATTTATTTCTCTTCCTCGAAACGCGGCATCTCAGCGCATACCATGGAAAAGCAGAGGGGAGCCGCCGTACCGTTTGCTATGAAATGCGATCCGAGGGCTGAGCGAGCATCACCCCGGCCCCAGTCCGAGCTGAATTTGCAATCAGTCTAGATAAAAATCGCTAGACTGGAACCAGAGCTCGATATCAAGGGATTTTACCTGTGAACTGACTGTTCTTTCCCATGGACAGACTCCGCTCAAGCGTCCTGTGACTGAACACTAACCAGCCCTGTCCAGGCTCAGCAGAGACACTCACATGCCTCAAGGCACATAGGCAACGGAAAACCACCGAGAGAACCATTACCATGGAATGACAGTTAAGAATTGTTGCTTCATTTGCTCCAAAAAAGAATAGGCATCATTTTAAAAACAACAGTTTCAAAGTTGGGCATGGTGGTACATGCAAGCAAACCTGGTTGAAGCAGGAGGATTACTACAAGTTCAAAGCTAACCTGGACTACAAAGCCAGACCCTAACTCAAAACAAACAAAGAAAATGAAAGACCTATTAATGAAATGGAAAGAAGTTATAGATGATCTAATATACAGAGAAAAAATATCTTCAAATATCCACACACATCATCTTGGATATGTAACTGTTGCTGTCATCTCTTTTTGTGTGGTATGGGTATGCATATATGTACATGTAGGTCATGTGTGCATATGTACATGTAGAGGCCAGAGATCCCAACAAGGTAATTTCCTCTGTTGATCCCCACCTTATTTTGTAAGCCAGGGTCCTTCACGGAACCCAGGGTCACTATTTCGGCTAGACTGGTGGGCTAGCAAGCTCCCAGAAGCCTTCTGTCTCTATCCCCCCAGTCCATAAAGGGGGTCGTCAGGACAGGAGCTCAAGCAAAGAGAGAGAGGCAGAAGCCATGGAACAACACTGCTTAATGACTTGCTTTCCATGGCTCATTCAGCTTCCTTTTTTTATATAACCCAGCAGCATGTGCCCATGAGTGGCAGTGTCCATGGTGGGACAGGCCCTGCCCTACCAATTCTTCATGAAGAAAAAGGTCCACAGCACTGAAAGATGGCTCAGTGGTTAAGAGTACTGGCTGCTCTTCCAAAGCACCCAGGTTCAACACCCAGTATCCACATCTATACCTCCATTCCCAGAGACTCCAATGCTCTCTTCTGGCCTTTATGGACACCAGGCATGCAGATGATGCACACACATGTGCAAAAGATTAAAATAATAAAAATACTCCAAGAATATGTCCAGAGGCTAATGAAATTAATCTGAGGAATCTAAATTCTCAACTAAGGTCCTGCTTCCCACATGACTCCTGTTTGCATCCCTGTTTTTATTTCTTTGAAATTTCAGGACCACATGATAATACAGCGCTTAACATAACAAGCAGCTACCATTATCCCCCTAGCAGTGGGCCAGGGTTCCAGTATTCTTCCTTGCAGGCATTTGTGATTGTTCTGACCAAAGTATCCAAAGACACTAGTCAACCTACATTTTTTTACTTCTTTTCTGAGTTTCTACAAGAAACATGGGTATGCTTTATAATCAGAAAAAGAAGAATCAATGTCATATTTTACTAATTTTTAAAATATTTTGTCTACATGTGTGTGTGTGTTTACTATGTGCACACTCAAAGTCCAGAGAAGCCAGAGGGTGTCCAATCTCCTGGAACTTAAGTGACAGACAGGTTATAAGTGACCTTGTGGGTATTGGGATCTGAATTCAGATCCACAGCAAGAGCACCAAGTGACCTTAACCATTCAGCTATCTCTCCAGGAACTATGAGAGCAACTAAGAAAGACACATGATACATGATATCAACCTCTATTTACACACACACACACACACACACACACACACACACACACAAACACACACACGGGGCGGGGGGGAAATATTACAGGGAGGTATTCTCCGGTTTAAAAACAAAAAAAAACAAAAAAACTGTGTTTTCCAAACATACTAGACACTCACCCCTTGGGGCCTGCCGCCTACAAAGAGTGCAGGGGTGACTGGAGCCACACTGCTTTAGCTCTCAAACCATCTGAGCCTCAGAGTCTGCCTCCCCGTGGATACCCAGTCTCTTTACAAATGCAAACACGGGGACCACAACAGGTTTGCAGTGAGCCAGAGGTATCAGATCCCAGCAAGGGTGTCAAGCCAGAGAAAGGGTGTGAAATACATAGAGTCAGTTACACCCTCACTATCTGCCCCAGTGGCTGCAGTGGGTGCTGACAATATTCCTTTCTAAGAAATCCTCAGGGGAGGCAGAAGTTGCTGATCAATGGAGTACCTTTTGTTTTTTGTTTTTTGTTTTTCGAGACCAGCTTGCTCTGTACAGCTTTAGTGCCTGTCTTGGAATTAGCTCCTCTAAACCTGGCTGATCTCAAACTCACAGAGATCTGCCTGTCTCTGCCTCTCAAGTGCTGGGATTAAAGGCGTGTGCCACCACCGCCCGGCCAATGGAGCACATTTTCCGAAACACAAGACCACAGAGAAACTCTGACTGTTTTTTGTAGCAAGGGTGATACCTGCATGTAGAATTCCTGTAATGTCAAGATAAATATGACACAGAATGTTTGGGAACAGGTTTGGCACCTAGAAATGACTGATGGTGTTGGTTATTTTAATAATTTCGCTGGTAGACAGTCCAACATCTGTGTGTTTACAGGTGACGTTTTAGAGCTGGTGGCTAAACGAGGCACTGCTCACACACTGTCCAGGATCACACCTGTCGCTTTCACAGAACCCCATCTGCCACCAAATACTGGTGGTCCTTGGAAGGGACTCTCGCACATAGCCACCCACAATCACCTGCTAGCACAGGCCGATCGCTGGCCAGGAGACAATCCAAGCAAGTGGGCTGAGTGTTCAAAGGACAACAGGGGCATGTGAGCCCCGTGCCACCCACTGAGATGGCTCACTAAGGGCAGGCATGTTAGGGGCATTATCCCCGGGCTGTATATGCAGATATCTTTAACCCAGGATCTCAGAAGGGGACCAGAAGGAGATGGGTTTGCACAGATCAGATAAAATCTGAGTGACGTTGTTAGAGTGCATTCTCATCTGGTACGAGTAGAGTCCTAGGAGGAAGAGTCTGGGAGCCAGGAGGAAGGCAGTATGGCTGACGACCTGGGGAGAAAAAGGGGACACCTGTGAGCCAAGAAAAGGGATCTCACAGGGAAGAGGCGCTTCAGTCCTCCCAGCGCCTGGACCTGGGACTCCCGGCCTCCAGAAAGGGAAGAAGAAGCTGTGCTGTTCCTGCCTCTCTCCTGGGCACAGCGGCACGGCAGCCTCCCCAGGGATGGCTCCCAGCTAAGACCAAACACCTGTGACAGTCAAGATAAGTCAGCCCCCTGAGACTCCAGGCTAAATAAGGCAAGGAGAGACAAGGAAGTCCTGAAGCTGGGGCTACAGGTACAAGTCTCAGCTGCTGACTGACTCTGGAATACGGTCTCAGGATTTCTGGAGCCTCTGTTTCGTCCTCCAGTGGGGCTGCTAGGCACCCCATTTAGCTTGAGTCACTGTTCCTCTAGTCCCTCTGACCAGGGCCAGGGCAGAACCATCCTCTGTACCCCAGTATCCCAGAGGAGGGCACTGCTTCCATGCTTGCCCTGCTTGCTCCCTGACCTCATTGCCAGACTGAGCTTCAGAACGTTCTAACTAGGTTGCATGCATGGCTACCTATAACATACTATAAAGCGCTCCAATAATGCTCACAGTACTGACAGGGAAAGTCAGCCACCTCACTGTAGTCTACAAACGCTATGCAAACATCCCCAGCGGCTTCCTCCTAGCGCAGCACCATGGGCGATACACTCCTTTCAAAGAAGGGTCTGTGGGGTTTGAAAAGGGCAAACACTTTCCCATCCTACCCCAGGACCTTTGTATAAGCTGGTCCTGCCTGGGGATTCTTCCCTCCAATTTCCATCATGTTGGCTTCCTCTCCAAATATTTCCTCCTAGGAGAGGCCTTTCCCACCACCATCAGGAAATAGCTCCCCACACTTCAAACTTGCTGGCTGTCGTCCCAGACGTTAGCAGAAACTAACTTCACCTCCCAAGAGGCATCCCCCTGCCGCCTAATATGCTGTAGCATGTCCCTTTGCCCGATCCCTAGAAGGAAGTTAGTAAGTGTGTGTAGCCTGTATGGGGGTGTCAGGGGGATGAAAAGGTCCTGGAAACTGTAAAGTGCTACAAACAACCAGCTGAATGATTCAAAGAGGGAAAGTTACCAGGAAATAAGCCAAGCAAGCACTGGCCGGATATAGGAGGCCTTCGGACTAGGGAGACAGCTACAATTGAGACTTCAGTCCTGTAAGGATGACCCTGTTCCATCCAGTCATGGATGCTGCCACACACAGCAGCAACTGTAGCTGCCCTACTCAGAGCCAGGCAGCTAGCTGAGCACCCTCCCAAGGATTAGGAAGGGACACCATGGCCCCGCCAGCAAGACTGAGTTCTCCTCCCCTGTCTCTACCCACCACCCTGCCCTTGAGCCCACCTGCACCTGGCCACTTCAAGCAAAGCTTCCTTCCTGCCACAAGCCTGGAGCCTGCACACCCGCGGTGGGTGGGCTTGTGAATCGCAGATTTCCTGTCATCCCCAACGCCAGCAGAGATCCACCTTGGCTGTCTGCAGATGTTCCACAGACTGAAAAAAAAATCAATTTACCTGCCTGGTGCTCGGGCCAGGAACCCTCCGATAACATCAGCGAGAAGCAACAAGAGGCTTACTCTGGTGCATCAGGGGAAGGCAAGGGTACAGTCTGAGCTCCAATAGCCCCCGGGATCCCAAGGCAGTGGGAGTCATAGACAGTCAAGCCTAGAGGTGCCAGCAAGGGGGTAAAGTCATTCTGCATGCCCACCCGCCAACGGGCCCTCTCCTCTGTCACAGGATCCATGTGGGCCGCATTAGACCAGCTACCCCAAGTGTGTGGCTTTGGTATCCTCCTTAGAGCCTACAGGTCAGGCAAGCAAAGTGGGAAGGGATCCTGGATGAGGGAAGGAAGCAGCCTAAGATACTTCGTCCTCACGGGGGTCAGGTCTCGCTTTCTCTCAGCTGAACTGATGAGCAGACTAGGGCAAAGAGAAGCTGGGGAGCATGGGACAGGGACAAAGGAGACCTGCCCTCCAAGTCCCCAATCTCTCTCCACTTCTTTTGCATACTCCAATCCCCTGTGTTCAACCTTTTGGATGTTCTTGACCTCTGACCTTCACCCCGCACACCCACACCTAGAAGCCAGCACTGCAGACCTGGGAGAAACGCTTCCTCTGCTGCTCAGAGGCACAGCTGGAAACTGTGTTCCCACCTGTTTCTTTCTGACCTTGGAGGAGGCGCGTTGGGATTCTCCAGCAGAGGTCAAGCGGTGCTGGCTCCCATCCCAGCTTTCGGCAGTACTTCAGACCCCAGGAGACATTCTGAGAATATACAGAAGCCCATATTTATTTCCTTAATCCAAAGTAGGTGCTTAGAGAAGTCTTGGGACTTTTTCCCAAGGTATCCAGAGCAGTGGTTGGGCTTCAACTGCTGTGCCTATTAGCCAAGTTACCATGAAAGGGATACAAGCCGTCAGTGTTTATCTTCAATCATTTTTGTTGAAAAAGTGAACAACCCAGATATTTAATCCAAAAGCTTTTCTTTTGCTTTGCAAATCATGATGAATAAAAAAAAAATGAACTGTGCAGACAAAAGCAATACATTTAAAGAGCCTGGGTGTGTTCCCTAAGAAGCAGAGAGGGCATTAGCAGCACCAGGGAGATCAGAGGGTACCTTCTGCCTCCGCCTCTCCTCAGGAAGGTCCCCCTGGCTGCATTCCAAACACACAGCTTCCAAAGTGACAGCCAGGAATCACAGCTCTGCCTGCTTTGAAGAAAACCTAAGGGGACTCACTACAAAACACGCTGCAGATGCCACTGGGGCTCGCCATCCTCTTGCTGCCCCTCCCCTACCCAGCACCTGATGGCCCCATCAGCAGGCTCACCCTACTTCCAGGCTCCACACATTCGGGTGAGCACCCACTAGCTGGAAGCCCCACAAGAAAGGGTTAGCTTTCCGTCTCCTAGCCCTGCAACCCTTTACACACAGAGCCTAGAACAGAGAGGCAGATCCATTAGTAACCACATAACTGTCAATCAAAAGGCAAACGACCTCTGAGCGCCAGCCTGAAGAGAGTCCCATACAGCCAGGCCTTGCAAGCCGTGTCATCTCCTGAAGAAGTCTCCACCACTGGAGGGGATCCATTCTCCTGCCCTACCATAGCCATGGCCTCAGCATTCTCAGTTTGCTGCCTCCTGGCTACAGTAGCCCTCGTGGTGGCTGCCCGGGGCCCCTAGAGAGACGCAAAGGCACCCTCTTGTTTTCATTTCCCCTCATCCCTGTCTCACAGGTCCCTTAACGTCATCGCCATCAACAACATCTTGTCTTCCTCACTGTGAGCAGGTCCTGTTCCTACAGCTGGAACCCCGAGCCCTCCACGGCAAAACCATCTGCACCGGCTCCACCGTGCCCAGTGCCCCAGACAGGCTCTAACACATGATGGGTATGCAATGTGGCTCACGAAGAAGACAGACATCTCTAAGGAGCACTGAACAAAGTCAAGCCTGAGCCTGAGCAGCAGGGGGACCCCTGACTCCTTGACTCCCTCCCTCCCTCCCTCTCCTTCCTCCGCCCACTTTTCTCAGTGGACAGGATGCTGAGAGAACTTTCCACTCCCGCCTCATCATGTTTCTGTGTTCCAGTGTGGCTGTGCAGATCGGAAACTCTTCCGCGTGAGTAGGAGAGGTGAGGGAAGGAGAGGCAAACCTCTGCAGGAGAGCCTCCCCAACCCCTACCCTACATCTTAAAGTACAGCCAACGTGCAGGCAAATGGTCCCAGTCCTGGGGCAGAAGGCAAAGAGTAACAACTAAGGGTATAGGGTGTGACACATGGGTGTGCGCACTGAAAAAGAGAGGGAAAGGGACGGCAGGCACTCAAGGGTAATTCCCTGCTATAAGCACAGGCTAGAGACAGCAGCCACGTAGAGACCTGTGTCCTCGCGCATCACGACCTCTGCAGAACTGCCGTGAAGGAAACACTGCTGGCTCCAGTCATTCCAGAACCCACAAGGAATTACACAGTGGCCGCCCGCCAGAGCTGGACATTTTGGGCACCCTAGGCCTGGGTGGGGTCCTGGCATCCTTCAAAAGGACTTCATGCCTCCAGTGATTTGGCACCATGGCTGATCACAAACATAGATTCCATGGAGGTTTCAATTAGCCACCGAGGCACCATGGCATTACAGGGCAGAGGAGTATTATATGAGGGCCACAGCAGCTAAAACAAGGAACTCTGTGATGCCCAAGGCAGCACTCACAGACCCAGCCACACCTTCCCTAGAGCAGGGAACCTAACAGCAGGGGACCCAAAGGCTTCCTTTCCAGTCCTTGCTTCTAGCCCTGTGCCCCAGCTCCTCACCATCTCACTCATCTCAACTTCTCCCCCGGCCATCAGCTTTTCTTCCTCTCCTCTTCAAGCCAGAAGATGCCGAGAATCACCTCTCAGGGCCCCTCCTTGGTGGAGAACAGGACAATAAAGTGGTACCCTTGGGGGCAGTTGGGGGAGCAAGTGACAAAGCGCACAGATGTACCAAATAGAAAGGTATTGATTGACAATGGCAAGTGCCCAGGGGAAAATAAGATGAGGAAGACGGAGAGAGGGACGGGACAACGGACAGACTCACTCCGGCAACCAAAGTCTACGCACTGCTATTCCACACACCTGAATATGCTGTTCCCTCAGACATCTCATGGGTTCCTGGTCCCACTCAGCAGTCTGGTCCCTAGAAAGAACCTCAGCAGTCATCCACATATTCATATGATTACCCCCATAACCTGCTTCGTATTCAAAACCACTTAATATAATAGGGAGTGAAGCCATTGCTCATTTATGATGCTGTGGCTTCCTGCACTAGAATATAAATTCCATGGGCTTCCTGTCTGTTTTCTCACCACTGGTTCTCTAGTACCTGAAACAGGCCGAGCGGCCACAGGCCACAGCACACGTTTTGTTTATGTCTAACAAGTTAGGTCCTCAAGGGCCAGCTTGGTCATTCTTTGTTACACATGAAGTCATTAGCGCAGCCTGTGAGTTGGGACTGGACTCCATCACCTCTAAGAGCTATAGGCTCAAGGGATGACCAGTGGTTATGATGCTTGCTACCCTAGCATAAAAGTTGGAGCCACCAGCACACTTCTGTAATATAAGTTTTGGAACAGTGGAGTCAGGAGGATCCTGGGGCTTGGTAAACAGTCAGGAGACACCCTGTCTCATAAATAAGATGTGGGGGAAAGAAAGCTATAAGAGATGGGAGGGGTGAAACTACTATAAATATACATGTGTATATATGAAAATATCAAACAATAAAAAATAAAGCAGTATGTAAAGAAATGCCTCAGTAGTTAAGAACACTTATCACTCTTGCAGAGGATGAGTGTTTGGTTCCCATCACAACAACTGTCTATGGCTCCATCAGTTCCAGAGGATCTCATGCCCTAGTCTAACTTCTGAGTACACTGGGCACACTCATGGTGCACATACCTATGTGAAGGCAGTACAGTTGTACACATAAAATAAATAAATCTAAAACTTTTCAGGTTGGGGTGGGGGCAAAGGTGGAAGATATGGGAGGAGAAGAGGGAGTGGGAACTGGGATTGGTATATAAAATGAAAACAGAATCATTCCTTTTTAAAATAAATAATAAAAAAGAAAAATCTAAAACTTTTCAGTAAGATGAGGAAGAGAAAAAAACACCCAACATCAGCCTCTGACCCACACACACACAGATTGGAAAAGACACAAGGGTGAGCACACACATACACACACACATGTGCAAGCATATGCACATACACTTACATTTATACGTGTAAATATATGCACACAGACACTCACATATATACATGTAAACACATGCATTCCACACACACATCACATCACATCATCTAAGAACTGGGGTCCAGTCCCAACTCAGAAGGAATTCCCTAAGCATCCATTTCCTCATGACTCTGAGGCAAGAGGGGGCTCTGTTGGTTTCCCCAGGGAAGGGACAGCTCAGTTAGGAAAGCAGACACGTTGAGCTGCCTCCTGACTTCAGCCTGGAGGACTACAGGTCTGTGGTCTGATCTCTCTGCCTCCAGCAGGCAGGGGAAAACCAAATCACGGTGGGAAGCCGCATGCACTTTATTAATGCACTCTCTGAGAAGATGCCTCCCGTTGCTAAGCACCCGCTGTACACACAGGGTTACTATTAGAAAGTTAATCATGGAAAATGCTGAGGTCTCTTTCCCCAGCCCTGCATCTCTCAGCTCCACGCTACAATTTCATCTTCCAGATCACGTTACGGGGGCAGTGCTATTGGCCCCGTCCCTTCCCTTGTCCTGGGCTTTTGTGACCTTTCCATTAGCTTCCAGCCACACGCCACGTCAGCCCTGCAAAGCTAGCTGTAAGGCATGCTGGCCTGGGCCATCAGGCTGACATTTTCCATGCAACCTCACCAGCCAGCCAAACGCTCAGGAGGATTAAAACAACGTGCTACAACACCTTTGGGAAAGGGACAGGAGCTAGTCCCCACCAAGGCAGCTGATGCTATCCACACACCATCACTACCCAGAGGTGACAGGCCAGGGCAAACAACAGCTTCTCCGTCCTTGCTTTCATGTCTCATACTTTCTAGAAGTTGGCTAGAGAAGTGGTCTTGCTTGGAAGGCCAACCTGTAAAACACTCAGTTCTTATTTGTTGGTCAACACCCCAGCAAGAGATAATTGATTCTTTTGTTTTATGATTATTTCCAGGGGCTGGCTCCCATTCCATGAGTCTGACCCATCTGAAGGGAGGCTGTGAAAGTGTATTAATATCCCTACCAAGGCCAGGCACTGCCTGCTGCTGCTGTTTCACCAGCCTCAAGGCTGAATCATTATGGTTTTTATTGCTAATAACCAGAACAATAAACAATGTAAGTGATTATCAAGCATACGGAATTCTGAGTTTACCTCAAAAGCCAGACCTTGCTTGGCCACATATAGAATGGGTTTTTTTTTTCATTTTTATATTCTAAAGTTTAAGTCTGCAATCTTCTTGCAAGAGAGGTGCTTGGTGGCAACGTAAATCTGAAAGGGACCTTGCATGAAGAAATACCATGCAGGGTCATTCCTTGCTCTGGGATGTCCTCAAAAAGCCATGCTATTTGGCAGGTTCTTGTGTGGAGATGGGGAAGACTCAGCAAAATGGCAGACTTAACAGGCCTGACACACAGAGGTAACCTCTAAATATCTGCTGTCACTATTGTGTGGCAGTTCACGAAAGCAAGAATTCAAGGAGGAAAGATGCACTGGCATCTGGTCCCCATGCCAACCCAGGATTGTAGTTCAAATGCCATGTCTCCTGCTACTGTTTAGAGGGACCTGTGGCCATTAGGTCCCCCTAGGAAAGCGCTGGCTTCCACACACTATATCCAGCTCTGGGCTATAGGAGACTACAAGCCTCCACCCTCACTCCAGCCCCCACTTTAGCCTCAGCCTGTGAGGCATTCACCAGTCTTTGTCATGATCAGCAAGGAAGGGAGCCCAGCCTGCATCTTGACCAAAGGAGTTCAAATTGGCCTCAACTTCATCCCCCTTCCTATACCCTGGCCTACAGAATCCATCAAAATCCCAAAAGATTCAACGAAAGTCTTCTCAACTTCTCTTTAGTTAATTCTCTCAAAGCCTGAGAAGTTTACCTCTGGTTCATTTGCTCAACAGGTTTCTGCTGAGTGTCTACCACGCGCCAGGCTTTATAGGTTTTAAATTATGACTTGACAGAGAAGGAGAAACCAATATACAAAGAACAGAAAAACAGTGACCCTAGCTAGAGAGAAGTACACATGCAAAAACTCTGAGCACATGGGACCATGGCATGGGCTCTATGGAACGTTTGAGAGGTATGAGTGCCGCTAACGGTCGGTTCATTTCCCTCTCATCCAATAATGTCTTCTATGGAGCCACAGGCAGGGCTCTCTCCAGCTCAGGAAACTTCTCTGAGCCCCATCTCCTGTTCCTCACCTCTTTCATCTTGCTCTCATTCGCCTTCCTCAGTTTCAACCCAGGTACCTACTAGAAACTGTAAAGTAGTAGGTGAAAGCAAGTGTACAAGTGCTAATGAAGCCGGGGCTTCTGCTCTGGTGATATTAATGAAGCAACCTAACCGCTCTACCTGTTTCCTCACCTGTCAATCATGGTTACCCAAGAACCAGTTCTCAGGCTGAAGCCCCAGCACACAGAAGATGCTTGATATAGTGAGCCTCATTACTCTTGTGACTGTTACCGCCTCAGTAGAGCTTCCTTGTCCCCAGTCCCCTGTGAGTGAGGTCTGTATGGATTAATGACACCCCTAGTGCTCCCCTTCTCATACATTTCCAAATTCCAAGTCCTCATCGTCTGTGGTGATTTGGGGAAAACTTAAGAGAACCCAGAAGTTCCCAGAAGCTCCAATGAGCCATTTCCAGCTGCCCCCTTCGGGCCTTTTTCCTACACCTTAGGAAAGCCAGTCTGGGGAAGGGCAACTCCGTACTTTGATGACTGTGTGCACCTATTCAGCTGTGTGCTGCCCTTGATGCTTCTTCCATGATTCTGCTTCCCCCACTGTGTTTTACCTTTTTAGTTTGTCCCTCACCCCCTCAACACCTCTTACCTGCCTCAAGTTCCTAGTAGATTTCAAAGTGGGGAGCTGCTGGGGCTATAGTTAAGGGTGCTAAACTGAATGTGAGCTAGGAAAAGCAAACCAGAGCGTTTTCCCAGCAACCCCTCCCTCACACCCCACAGCTGTCACTCCTGAAGGGCTGCAGAGAGCAGCTGCAGGGGCAGGGCTGACGTACAGCCTCTTTCCTTATTTATCCAAACTTTTGAGCTCTGCTGAATACATGTCCCAAAAGAAATGGGTCTCAGATCAGCCAACAGTTGAAGTGGGTCTATTGTCTCCCACTGAATGGGCAAAACCACAAGTGCTGAGAGCTTTAATGGGCTCAACTGAATCCAAATTCTTCCCCTCCAGAGACCTCCACGTTCTCAACAGCAGCCCCTACAACGAAACATAATATGCTTCCCATGTGAACATAAGTTCAGGTCCCAGGGCCGATTTCCCAACAGGGCAATGTAAATCTCACCTCCTCCCTACCCACAGATGGGGTGGCTTTTTCCCACTCAGAACTCTCTCAAGTCTTTTCCAACAGCTTAGCTTTCACATGGAGCAAGACCACAATTAAGCTATTGCACCTTACAGCTCCTCTGCTAGATTCTGGCATACTAGAGAAAAGAAGCCTTGCCCTCTTGGCTTAAAGTCAAGAGCAGTCCTAGAGCACCTCAGGTCATGAAGTCCAGCCTCATCAGCACCAAAACACACGTCGTCATCATCATCATCATCATCATCATCATCATCATCAATAGCATGGACATAGACGCAGTAACTACCAAAATACCCAGCACGTAACAGTTGTTTAATAAATATCCACAGCTTGTTCAGAAGAATTGCCTTGGAATTCAAGTTTGGGAAAAAATGGAAACCAACAAAAATGTGTTATTTACTAGAACTTACCCCACTGATAAATAAGCCATTTGCAAACATGGTTTTTCCTACTGTGAGCTTGCCTAAATGGAAGTGGTCACAGAAGAAAAGACACAAGCTAAAACAGGACTCATTAGTGGGAAACTCCTCCATGGGTAATGTGCAGGCAAGGATGCTGTCTGAATGGCGAAGATGGAGTGCCGGAATATCAATGAGAGAACAAGCATTCTTCATCTGTATGGGAGTGCTGGCTTCAAGAAAGGCGGAAGATATTCTTGTGTCTGATTTCACTATGCACTTTTACTCAGGTTTGAAGAAGTATCCTAGACAGGCCAACTCTTCAAAGTAAATAACCATCATCAACCAATGGCATGGTAGTATACAACTTTAAGCCCCACACTCAGGAAGTAGAGACCAAGTTTGAGGTTAGCCTGAAAATCATGACATCCCATCTAGGTAGGGAGATGGATGAATGGATGGATGGATGGATGGATGGATGGATGGATGGATGGATGGACAGATGGACAGACGGGTAGATATTCCTCCCAAAGGAACTCACCTTCGATGTCCACATGAAGTCAATATAAGGATAGAGTTTCTGTTGCAAAACTCTCTATTCAGAGACCTTAGGGTCTAAGATCTTTTCCCACCACAGAAATAACAACCTCAGGAGCATATGGGATGTTAGCAGGAATGCTAAAGTTATCAGAGAGCCAAGAAAGTTCCATGTGATACAAAAGGAGAGGTTTTGAGAATCTGCATAGCACTCAAGTCTGCAAGAGTTGGGCTTGCTTTGAGTATGAGAAGGCCTCCCCCATCGCCTATGGGAATCTTGACAGGTCTAGGACTTTCTGACACTCAAAAGTACATAGGTCCTGAGCCTGGCTTTAGAAACCATTGCATGGTGGCTCATATGATGTTTTGAGCTCCCAGTTCCAGACATACTTGAAGACTCAACTCCAGAGAAAGAAGAGGAAATGCCAGAATACGGACATGTTTTTGTCAGTTGCTGTACAGCTTCACTTCATCAGAGGTATTTGGGGGCTATGAGATGAATTTCCAGCATCTGATAGTCTTTGTGGGAAAGAGAAGGCTGGGAGAAAGTCCTCAAAGTCCTGCAGGAGAGGTGAGCTAGATGAAGTGCGAGCCACCCACTTCCATTATTCATGAATTCAAAAGACCCCGTGTGACCATGAGATCTGACTTTATCAGAACCAATGGGCAACTTCCCATCACCATCTAACTCCTCAACCCAGTTGATACACCGAAGCAAAAAACACTACCCACAAAGAAGTTCACACCCAGGAAGGAAGGTGGTTTGATATTCTCCATCAGATAATCTTGTCTAGAAAATGATAAATAGTAATTATTATAAATTTTGTGAACAATTTGTATAAGGTGAAGCATAACAGAATCAACATATTTCTGAGTGTCCTGAGTTGTGGAGGAGTTGGTTTTTATTTTTTATTTTGAATATCAAGTATTCAAGTTGGCCATGAATCCACTACACAGTCAATAATGAACCTGAACATCTTATTCTCCTGCCTCTACTTCCTGAGTGCTGTATTACAGGTGTGCACACCACACCCAGTTCATGCAATGCTGAGGACTGAACCCAGAACTTCATGCTTGATAGGCAAGCCCTCTACCAACTGAACTACAACTTAGGCTTCTTGAGTTGGTCAAGCATAGAAATGGTTTAGTAACCTATGGAACTGTTTAGGTTATATATTCCTCTCTTCTAATAGAACATTTGGCAGCCTAGGTCCTCTAACTGTACATGCACAGTTACCCATCTCTGAAAAATATATACTTAGCAACTTCAAATCCCCATTTGCCTTGAGCTATATATGCACCTATCTCTGAACAATGGGGTAATCGTCTCCCCTAACAATCAAACTTGAACAGTTTCTATTCAAACATATCCCCACTGTATCAAGTACAAAGAATAAAAGGGGTGATCTGACCTGACCTGATTTGGGGTGTACGCATAGTAAAGTAAAACCGTTTTGTCAAGTAAACATATGAGGAGACTTCCATATTTATCATCTTATGACTATGCTTAATTGGTGTGTGTATGATTAATATCAGAAGGAGGAGACACACAGTAAAAGAATGATTCTCTGACCTAATCTACCAATCTAAACAAAAGACCACCCTCACTATGCCTCTTAGTAATCAAACTTCTCCTCTTTCTCTTTAACACCATAAAAGGAAGCCTCAAACAATGATCTCAGCACTCTGTGCCACCCTCACTCACGTGGCCTGCTGTCAGTCTTGACAGAGTGTGTGTGTGTGTGTGTGTGTGTGTGCACGTGCCACATGTGTGCAGGTGCCACATGTGTGCAGGTGCCACATGTGTGCAGGTGCCCATGAGGCCAGAAGAGGACATCAGACCCCCCTGGAACTGGGGTTAAAGGCAGTAGGCCATTGTGTGCTGCTTGACATGGATTCTGGGAACTGAACCCAACTCTAGTCCTCAGCAAGAGCAGCAAAAGCTCTTAACCACTGGGCCATCTCCAGTCCCTGACCCCAATGCCAGATAGTTATCTTGTTTCTTTTCTAACCCCAGCTAAGCTTTTATTTTTAACTTTTTGGAAGAGAGGCAAAGAATATGGATATCTCAGCATAGGTCCTGACTACCAGGAACAAGATGTCTTTAAAAAAAAAAAAACAAACAAAAACATCATAGTAAAGGAAGGAAGGGAAAGGTGCAGGGCTTCACTAACATCACTGAACCTTGATCCCTGCACACAAGCACTGTCTCTCCCGACTTATGTCCTACCTATGGAAGAAACATGTCATTATCATAAGCTAACAGTTGTTGTTTCCCAATATTAATAGTGAAAAGCATCCTAACTAGTGCAAATATCCACCAATTTGGAACAAATGCCAGTTCTCTGGAATTTCTTTAACATCAAATGCCTAGAAAATGTCCTGAAGACACCATTCAGATGGAGGCCACCCTTCCGCTAAGCTCCTGACACCCTTTCTAGACATCAGTCAGAACCAGTCTGATGCTGACACTCTCGGAGGGCTTGGATTCTGGTCTAGTGGGATCATCCAGGTCATTCTCTAAGAATGCAGCGCTGGCCGGGCCCTCTCGTTGGAGATAGGAGCAGCGCCTCAAACCCAGTGAAAGGAGCAGGAAGGGCAATGGCAGCACCTGGAAGGCCAGAATCGCTTGCGTTGGTTCTAAGCTTCTGAAGTCTGGCCCATTCCCTCCACCCTTTCTTAATCTGCTTGCTACCTAAGAATACAGAAAACCCAAGACGAGCTTGCAGGCCCCCTTCTCTGCCTCATCCCTACTTTTCCTGCTTCTCCTCCTTCCTTCCACCTTCCTTCTCCTTCTCCCTCTCAGTTGCTAGCCAGAGCAATAGAAGAAGCAATCATTCAGTCAGTCATTCGGTGCCTCCCTCAAAACCCCTTCCTTAATCCACGGCCATGGCTCTTCCGGAAGCATTGTGTGCAAATATAGCAAGCAGCCTTAGAGGGAAATAATGCCACCACATACTTCTGTGAGCACATCATGCCCCTTTAAGAGGAGGCCCACAGTTCCATTCCAGGCCACATCTCCGGTTTCAAGGCCCAGGTCTCCTTACTGCCTCATGCAGTATTAACATGCCCTGGCACTCTCCCAGCTTTGCATGGTGAGCCATAATCACTGGAGCCAACTTCCACAAGGCAGAAGGGGTTGAGGCTCACTCTTCATTCCCCTTCTCCAAGGATCCTTCTCTTCAGTCATACAGAGCAATACTCAGAATTCTCGGAGCACAGCTACTAAAGTGTCTTCTGTGAGGGCCACTCACACAATGGAGAGGAGACACCGGCAGCGGAGCAAATCAGGCCACCTCTCCAGCAAGGCTTAAAGTACCCGGAGCAACCCACAGGCTAGAAAGTCATGGGGGTACTGGAACATCTATCCAAGGGGGTCACACCCCACTACCCTCTCCTTCCCTCTAAGACAACAGAGTCCAGGGGCTCTCTAAGGTCCTGTGCCAAGGAAAGTCTAAGAGCTTTTTCCATCTAGGAAATGACAGATATAAGACTCATGGGAAGGAAGAGGAAATAGTAAAGAAGAAATGCAGAAGAAAAAGAAAGGAGGTTACTGCGCAATGGGCCTTGAGGTCTGACATGGGCTTCATACTGCACCTTCAGCCTCCTGCTGCACCTGGGAGGACTCGGAGCCTCAGCCACGGTGTTGGTGTTGGAATATTTCCTGAGGCACATAGGATATGCTGGGACAAGACTGGGCTCTGTCCAGGTTACCAATCCAACCCCACTTGCAAGCTGGGGCACCTCTCATAGAGTATCTTAGTCTGGGAAACCGGAAGGTCATGCTTATGGTTAAGAATAAACAGGTTAAGATGTATAATTCCATCTAGTCTGCATGGCCTCGGACTCCATCTCAATTCCTTTATAGGAGGAACCTAGCATTAGCCCCCCATCACCACCCCTACCCCCCAGATCTTGTCTTTGAAAAAGAGAAATCTGAGACCAATGGCATCCCAGTTCACAGGCTGATGATTTGACATGATAGGCAACAAATGGAGGACTCTTACAATGCATCACTTCTTACCACAGTGTCTTCACAGTTGGCTTTCCAATCCTCTCACCAGCACGTGAAGCCAGAGGCCCAGCAGTGATGAAGGCTAGATGGAATTACACATCTAAGTCCAAGTGGGATTTGTACTGAGAACTTCAAACAGAAGCTGCTGACCACAACAGGAAGCAAGACAAGAAAGAATGTCTTCCCTGGGAGAAGACAGAAAGTTCACCCCACCTCCACCACTACTGCTCTGTCTTTAGGTGAGCCACGCTCTGCTAGGTGAGCCACGCTCTGTTGGTGAGCCACGCTCTGCTAGGTGAGCCACGCTCTGCTAGGTGAGCCACGCTCTGCTAGGTGAGCCACGCTCTGCTAGGTGAGCCACGCTCTGCTAGGTGAGCCACTGCTGCTATGGCTTTAGGTGAGCCACACTCTCTCTAGGTCTTTGCTTCAGAGTTTGTTCCATTCATAAAACAATTGTGTATAAAACCACCTAAGTCTGACACAAACCAACAGATTGTCTTCAAGACCTGTCCTAAGCTCGTGGGTTCTAATGCTATGACAACCAACAGGTGAGTGGACAACCAGGCAGAATTCCCTGCGAGGCTAATGGAATATACAGGCTTGAGCCACTGTCTGTTTCTCCTCTTACACTTTCTTACAGCAGTGCCCATCTCCTCCTCCAGGAATTGGCAAGAATGGAAAGACATTTTGATCTGTTCCCACTGTCTCATCCACACTAGGCTTTTGCAATCACTTAGCACAGCGGGGCCTGTCTTGCTCGCTTGGACCATGTTTGCTTGCCCTGTTCTAATAAACATGTTCTAATAAAATGTAAATGTACTATACATTGTCCTTTAAATCAACTCAAAACTATCTCCTCTTTTTGTTTTCAAAATAGCGTTGTACTGAGCAATAATATCTGTGAAATCACGAGCTCAAACTGTTACTTCTATTTTCTCACAAGCGCATCCAAGCACGCAAACTATAATAAGAAACGTGTCTGTGCCCCTCCTCACAGCATCTTCGACACCACTGGCGTGGAGGGGGGATGTGAAATCCAGGAGGAGTCCGCTTAGTCTTCTTGGGGAATGTCTTTAGATCAAAACTGTTTGCTACCCTCCTAGAAAAGATGTACCGAGACAGAGAGGCTGGCATTTAAGTGACTCCACCGAAATCAGTGAGCTCAACTTCAAATCCAAGTGTGCCCAATTTCAAATCCCAAGACTTTGCTGCTCTTCGGAAAGGACATCTCGCTTGTCTGCAGGTTACAGGCATGATAAAGGTCAGCCGCTGACCTGGATCACACATTGGACTTAATCCCATTCTAAGAACTTTACAGACAGATTTTCCACAATAATCAGAATGGAAAGAGATTTCTGTATGTATAAGTAAAGCTTGTAGCCAGGGACCGGAGGTGGTCAGAGGGGTGTATTGGAGGAGCCCTGACCCATGAGCCATGGCGGCAGGTGCTACTTCTCTGTGCCAGCAAGGTTTAGGGTTATTCCCCTCCAGGGCACTGCTAGAGTCAGGCTGTCCCCATGCCGACGCTATACAGTGGCCCTGCCAGTCCTCCGCAAACACATAGCTTAGTCACAAGGGATTCTGGCTGTGACAGCACATGACTCAGCCACATCCATCAGGCCCCCAGGGAAAACAAAAGCAAAAGTACATGATTGGACCAGGGATATCATCTCAAACACAAGCCTTCACACACCGCCACCAAAGACAAGGGGGCTTCTAGCTCAGTCTGGAACCCAAGAACCACAACTCAAGGACTGGTGGTCAAGGTCATATTATGTAACCTCTCATAAAACAGTAAAGTAGAGCCAGAGCCAAGAAAGGCAGTTAGGACATGCCCAAGGGCACTCAGCAGTGTCCAGCAGGGCTGGAAAGAAGTGATCCCATCTCGAGTCATAGCCCAGGTCTGGAATGTCCCAGCTCCATGTAGAGTTAGCGGCCACAGGCTCCACACTTACTTAGGCGCATGAGGCACTGATTAAATTGTCAATTACAGCACTATCTCCTAAATTCAGGAATCAATAAAATATAAGTGGCGAGCCCAGTTACGCATATGCATTCAACAACAACAAAGAAGCATGAAGAAGGGAAACTACCCAGTTCATTATTTCAGGGAAGCATTTTCCAGCAGCATGTCAATAACCATCAGAAACAGTCCAGAGAAGATGCAGTGACAAGATGTGCTGAGCTCTGTTGTGGGGAGAAGACACCAGCCGCCATGTGAAGAGACTCCCCTATAGGTCATGCAATATGTCAGCTACAGAAGGATCCCACTAACAGGCATCCCACTTGACTTGACCTTTAAGTGGATCCAGTGGGCTCCCAGTAGGCTCAGCGGCTAGCCAGAGAGGAGAGTGTGCCCCACAAACAAAAACAACAGAGGAAAGGTAGTCCACACAGACCCTATGGGTGGGAGCACCAGGTTACTATTTCTTCTCCCGTTTTGTACTCATCTAAGCCAGGGAGTCAATCCGCTCAAATTAGCTAGTTCATGACAGTAAATGATTCCATGAACCAAAGGGTGTGAAATCAGGGTGCTGATTTCCTGAGTTTGTTTCCATTGTGGTGGTGGAGGTGGATGAGTCTAGCAGGGCTTTATAATCACGTCCCTTCTGAGATAAAGCAATGCAGCCAAATAGAGAGGCAATCAAGGCTGTTAAGATAGCTCAAGGGGTGATGGTGTTTACTACCAAACCTGAGTTCAGTCTCTAGAACCTGCACAAGTTAAAGGAGAGAGACAACTCCTGCAAGTTCTCCTCTTGTCCCTACACAGATACACACACACACACACACACACACACACACACACACACACACACACACACATATGTATATATACCCACACACAAGATCAATGATAGATAGATAGATAGATAGACAGACAGACAGACAAACAGATAGATGAACAGACAAACAGACAGATATAATAAAACATTTTTAAAGAAACAAATGACTTTTTAAAAAGTAACCCAGATGGTCAATAGTCAAATTAAAAACAAGTGGAAAAATCTAGACATAGGGAAACATCAGCTGGTGTTATGAATCCTTGATTTTCATGCCCAAGTAGCCTAACGATGTTGAAAGGGACCCAAAAGCTGTTAAGCCCTCTGCATATGTTATCCTGACAACCCTAAATCACTCCCAATTTTGTGCTGCTGCCATCTGTAACTAATTAATCCTATAACTTCTGTTGAAAACTTTACCATGCTACTTTAAGCACTGGAAATGTGTGTGTGTGTGTGTGTGTGTGTGTGTGTGTGTGTGTGTGTGCGCGCGCGCGTGTGTATTTGTTGAGTAAGTGTCCCCATATTTCTAATGGATATTAGATATGTATTCAACAAACTGAGGCTGGCCATCCACGTTCTGAAAACTCCATGCCATCTCTGCCATGAGAATCACCAAGCATTGTCTCTCTGGTTTCCTGACAAGTTGTCATACACATGAGGGTCAGGAAGGTCAGACACTTCCTTGACTCCAAGGATAGCAAATCTATTGAGAGTACCAACATGCCAATACATGTCAAAAGCTATGTGACACTGGAAATGGAGCCCTGGAAGCTGAGCCATCTAGTCTAGTTTCCCATCCCCATTCAGTGTTTACATGGCTTTAGACAAGTCATTTCTCTTCTGCAGAACTTGCTTCATTTGCAAACACAAAAGGAAGACAGCAACCCAGGAGTGAGACAGTCAAAGCTGGAGGCAAGAATCCTAAGAACTAGAGCCATAGCTCATTGCCTTTCCATCTGTGTTTGCCAAGCTCTGTCCTTCCCCTGCTTCTCTGACAACATCCTGCGAGTCTGGCCAAACCTCGTGAATTCCTGGAATGAACAGCTCTGAAGAGGCTTGAGGGATCTCACTACAACCAGCTCTCCCATAAGCCACAGACCAACAACTACATAAAGGGCCTCTCATCACCCAAGATACGAGTTCACCTAGAAAATGACAGCACACTGACAATCTCAGGACCATGACAAAGTAAGAAACCACTGAGAGCTGTGTTTTCTTTTGCCTTAGAGTGGGACTGTCCCTGGAGCTCCCTACAGTCTCTCCCGCTCACTGCCTCTCTCTCTTTTCCATTCTCATCTGCTTTAAATGGAGCTATGATTTTAACAACTACTAGCCTAAGAACAATATGTTATTAAGACTGTAACAGATCCTAAAAAGCCATTAGCGTCCTGCAGCAAGCCAGCTCCGCTGTCACCCAGATCATCGGGACGGCCATTTGGACCATAAAGTGCAGTCAGTTCCTCTGCAGCCCTGATCATCTCTACTGTTTCCCTTTAGTTTGCTTTTGTATTTTTCTTTTTGGAGGAGGTGGGAGTTTGATTTTGCTTTTTTGTTTGTTTATTTCGTTTTGTTCTACACACTAGGCAGGGAAGGAATGTTATCATGACAAATAAGCAGACTGCGGGCAGACTGGGACAAGGCACTGTACAACACACACACACAAACACACACACACACTATACCTGTGCAGTATCTTGAACTCAACACATTTCCATATCTATTTTCACACTCTCACCCTTGGCCACCAGCTCCCAAGAAAACCTACAGTACTCTTAGAGCACAAACTCCCTGACAGGATCTTTGGCCACTGCAAAGTAATGAGGCCCCCTTGGCAATAACTTCTTCCAATTCTAGAACATTATCCTTATGTGAACTCAAGAGTCTGTCATAGCTGAGTTAGACTCTAAGCTTTCATGCTTATCAGTTGTGTGGCTTTGGCAAAGTCACTAACTCCTCTGAACTTGTTTCTTCGAGTATATCTTTAAAATTACCAGTCCCAGACTCCAGAGCTAATGGGAAGTGAGTCTTCGTCATCCAGGCTGATGATTAATCCTGAATGACATGAGCCCTTGAGCTCTAGGTGCCGCTAGGGACCCTCTGCATTGCCTCAAAATATTGAGAGTTCAAGTGGTACCACCCGACCCTGCGTGGGAGGGAGCAGGCCTAGGACTTGGTTCTAGGTTTCCATATTGGATCCAGCGTGCTGTACCCTACCTATGGGCACTGGCTGTTCAGATACTAACTGCATGGGACACAGCACAGGGGTGACCAGCAGGTCCTGCTTAGCCCAGCTATCTTCTGATACACAGTGACCTACTCCCTGATACCACCAATTTTAGTCTTGCATAGAGGGGATGGGCTGGATGGATTCAATGCAGGTTCAAACAAGGGTCTAAAGAACTAGAAACTCTCAGCCTTCCCTTTCATTTGCCTGCTCCTCATCAGGATAAGCCACACACAGCCAATCCTGGTCTTCCCAGAGCCTGCAGGTCTGTTCCATCCATCTGTGAGTGAGCATAGCGAGAAAAATTTGCTCTGCATCACACAGGTAATAAAGCACCTGGTCAGGTAACTTGTCCATGGGCACATGGAGTCTCCTGACCCCCAACTCACCAGCACATCTTCAACCACCTGGTGAATGGAGACACAGAGGGGGTTAAGAAGGTAACCCCACGGATGGGGCCCAGCTCTGGCACAATACCACATACCCCCATCTTACTCCCAGCTCACGCCATTCTCAGGATCCATTCGAGATTGGTAGCCTCTGTCATGGAGCAGTGTAAGTAAACACCTGCCCTAATTCTCAGACCTTTGTTCAATCAGTGGTCCAAGAGTGAGTATTACCCCCTCTCAGAGTATCAGCGCTACCATGGCCACTGGAGGACATGAGCCACGGGCAGCTCACTGTGGCAGCATTCCCACTTTGGACTGCTTGGTGAACAGTGGGAATGCAAATGCAGAACCGGGTGGCATAGCTAAAAGCCACCACCTAGGGGCTATAGACTCCACACTGCTTTCCCAGCAATGCACAAGGGAGACGAGCCGAGGGGAGTTGCTGCCCCCAGTGAGATCAATCATCTTCCACAGAAGAGCCCCACTTCACTCCTTCCTCCACGCTAAAGCACCCCTCGCCACTCTCCTGACTCACCAGCAATTGCTCCAGAAACATCAAGATCCACTTCACCACCCTAGGAGACCACTTGCCAGGCTAAGCCACAGCCAGAGCAGCCTGGAGTCAGAGGTCAGAACCACAGACACGGAATCAGATTTTAGCTGAACAAGTCAAGGGTGGGATGTTTGTAAAAGGAAGTTCAGTTCATATCCACACAAAAACTGCCAGTTACTGCATGCCTACCAGGTGCTGAGCACAGTGCAGGATCTGACTGACAAGCTAGAGAGATGGCTCAGTCAGAAAGTGCTTGCCACAAGACTTAAGTTCAATCCCCAGTATCCACGTAGAATATTCAGACATGGAGCCAGGCTGGGGTGGTGCACACCTTTAATCCCAGCACTTGAGTGGGGGGGGGCAGAAGCAGGAAGAGTTCAAGGCCAGCCTGTTCCAGGAAGGCTACAGAGAAATGTGGTCTCAAAAAAGAAAGAAACAAAATTAGACATGGTGGCACATACCTATAATCTCTGCCCTGGGAGGCAAAGACAAGAGAATTCCATGGTCTTGCTGGCAGTCAGTCTAGCCTAATCCTAATTGGCAAATTATATGTTCAGTGAGAGACCCTGACTCTGGGAGAACAACTGAGGAAGACATCAACATTTACCTCTCTCTCTCTCTCTCTCTCTCACACACACACACACAATATGACTTATTGAAAGCTCAAGATAACATTTTACAAACAAGAGAACCCATGAGAGAATGTTATCATGAACCAAATTGCAAAATGAACTAGGATCCAGTCCTCTCTCTCCTAGTATTCCCTTGTTTGGGGGAAAAATGGTGCTGCTCAGAACAGAATTTCTTCTGGATAATTTTCATAACTCTCTTCATAACTTCATAACTTTATAACTTCATAGCTTCTTTATAACACTCATGGATAAAACAATGCTTAGTGGGGTTTGGGGCAAAATGATGATATTAATATTTGTCGTAGTGTTGGCAGCAGCAAGAGCGACTCGACTCACCAGAGTTCTTATGCATTCTAGGGCAAGCATTGTGCTAGAGATTACCTGCCTTAGTTTAGGAAATAAACTGTGTCACACAATGTTCCTAGAAATTTTTGTTTTCCAAATTTCCAAATACCTTAAAATTTTAGGAAAAAAAATCACAAGAAAGAAGAATATAATCATTAGGTTGTTACCAACAAAGAAAAGGAAACTATCCATTCAACAAAAGATAAAAAAAGGAACCAAGACACCAGAAGTAAAATGACAGAAAAAACTTCGCACAGTTTAACTGTAAGCTTAATAAAAAGTGAGCTGTCATACTGAGTGTCGCTTGAACATATATAAGACCTCAAAGCCTGTCCCCACAGTGACACACTTCCTCCACCAAGGCCACACCTCCTAATAGTGCCTCTCTCTATAGGGCAAGCATTCAAACAGTGAGGCTATGGGGGGCATTCCTATTCAAAGAACTACACACTCCCTTAATAAAAGGTTGGTATGATGGTTATTTTTGATTGTCATCTTGACTATATCTGGAATTAATTAAAACCCAAAAGTGGAGGGCACACCTATGAGTGATTTCTGCTTAATTTGAGGTAGACTTGAAGATCTAATTCTGAACTGGATGTTTGAGGTATGAAGACACACCTTCAATCCAGATATTTAATCCCAATCTAAGATGGGCTACACCTGCTGCTGAAAGCCTATATAATGTTATGAAGAATGCGTTTGCTCTTTGCCTGCTTGCTTTCAAGTATTTCAAGAAATGGCAAATCAATTTCTTCACTGGTATTAGAGCCTACTTCTTCAGGACTCCAGTATATACTGAAGACATCCAGTCTCATGAACTTTCCATTCATAGCCAGCCATTATTGGATTAGCTGGACCACATCCTGCAAGTCATTCTAATAAACCCCTTTCTCTCTATAGATAAATGATAGATAGATAGATAGATAGATAGATAGATAGATAGATAGATAGATAGATAGATAGATAGATAGATGGATGGATGGATGATAGGTGATACATATATAGATATAGAGTTATTCATTCTATAAATTCCGTTATTCTAGAGAACCCTGACTAATATAGCTAACAATAGAGAGAAAATACTCTATCAAGCAAATGATAAGCAAAAGAAAATCAATGTGCCTTATAATCAATAACACACAAAATTAATTTCAGTTCTCAAAACAATGCGAGGCAAATTTGAAATCCCTACTGTGCCTGAGGAACAGAGTATTTAGGTTGCTCAGTCAGGATGACATAGTCAGCAGGAGCAGGAAAATGATTCACACATAGTTTTCCATGACTCCAAAGATCATGTTCACAACAGTACAGTCTAATGTTGCAGTCACGTCTCCTTCAGAACCATCCAGGGGGTAGAAAATACATGGTCCCCTCACCAACACTAGGATGACAAGTAATGAAAGTGAAGAAAGGGTTCCAAACCACTAAGGAAATAAAGAAGGAGGATCTGCTGGCTAGAACATCTGGAGAAGGGGACCCAGACCCAGCAATCTCTGACCAGGAAAGGGGTAGCTGTTATGGTTTGAATCTGAAAAGTCTCCATAAACTCATGTTTGAATACTTGATCCCCAGCTTGGTGGCACTGTGTGGGAAGGCGGTGAAAGTTTGAGGAGGTGGGACATAGTTGACCACAGTCACCAAGCACAGGCCCTCAGAGTTTGTATTATCCCTAGCGTCTTCATGATATAATGGGTCCCACTGCCCAAAGCTCCACCACGAGCCATAATGTAGCTTCCCTCTACTGGTCACAGCGGCAAGATAAGAACCTAACACAGAACAGCATCGGCATCTGAAATGGGGTCAAAAGTGCCTCTAAGTGCTCTTTGCAAAACAGTTTACCTACAGCAAACTCCAGGGCAAATCAGCTATAAGATGCAGGGCTTTGGGATCATGGAGGACAGAAACTGCATGATTCTTCAACATCATTCTTTAACTACAGCCTCAATGTTTTTATGCCCAACAAAGTCATATGTTGAAGGCCCAAGCCTTGTGCTTAGGACCCGACCCCTTTTAGGCACCCAAGTGAGCTGTCTTGCCCATTCTACCTGTGAGAACACAAGAAGGTATCTTCATGGAGCAGGCTGTGAGTTCCTGCCAGACACTGAGACACCTTGTTCTTAGGCCTCACAACTTACAGAATTCTGAGAAATAAGATGTTGTTTTAAAGTACCAATCTAAGGTACGTTTTAAAAATTATATTTTTACGTGTGTGTGTGTGTGTGTGTGCGTGTGTGTGTGTGTGTGTGCACCCATGCATGCCACAGGACAACTTGTAAGAGTTGGTTCTCTCCTTCCATCCTGTAGGTTCCAGTTATCAGGCTTGGCAGAAGATGCCTTTATCCACTTAGCAGCCCAAGGCCTTTGTCTTCGAATCAAAAGGGAAATAATAGGGAAACACCTGGGGATGTCAGGCAGAATCCTGTGCTAACAGCCATCACTGTTGCTGCTGCTGCTCCTCCTCCTCCTCTTCCTCTTCTTCTTTTCTTTTTTTTAATTGGGCTAACGCTGTAGACCAGGTTGCTGGCCTCTGCCTCTCCAGTGCTGGGATTAAATGAATGTGCTGACATCTAATCCAACCCTGCTTATTAAAGACAATACAATACATCACGGAATCTTATTGTTGGAAGGAATATGACAGGAAACTAACACTAAAAATAAATCGGACTTTTCTGGTTGTTAAAACTACCTGGGGCACTGCGAAATTAAAGATTTCTGTGCCCCATCTCTGGGACAATCCAAATATATATGCGCCTGTATGAACCTAATATATAATTGAGCAAAATTTTAAAAACAAATACCAAGAAGGAAGGCTGGTAACACTCAAGCAAGGAACTGCTGCATCCTTAAACCCCTGAGATACAAAGTGAAGACTTAGGTAGGGGTGAGTATGCCCAGTCAGGCATCCACACATACTTCACTAACCAAGAGTACTAACCGCCATAGTCAAGTCCAAATACTTTCTAGTGATGGCTGTACTTTGCAAAGAGGCCAGCTGGGGGTGTATTATTATCCTTATTTTGGACCTCAACAGGGAGAAAATGAGGGACAAGTTGAGAACAATTAGATAGATAACTGAAAACAGCAACATGGGCGATGTTGGCCTCCTCTGCATAGAGGCATAGCTCCAAATTGCTTCTTTGAGAAGATGGGCAATATGTCAAAGACAGACCATCACAGCAGGTGGTGGTACCGTTTAGGGAAAGGAACAATGGAGCAGGACAGTAGGCCTGTGCGAGGAAACACAGCTCTGGCTCTCACCTCATCCCACAGATTCCCCTAAAATCTTAGCGTCAGAAATCATCTCAAGCAACAGCTCGGACACCGAGGCCAAGGTTGTGGGACAGTCACAAAAGACTGGTCATAACACAGTTGTTCACAGTATCAGAGAAATTATGAGACAGAGCTCCATGTGTATGTATGTATGTGTGTATGTGTGCATGTATGTATGTATGCATGTATGTATGTGTGCATGTATGTATGTATGTATGTGTGCATGTATGTATGTATGCATGTATGTATGCGTGCATGCATGTATGCATGTATGTGTGCGTGTGTGTATGTATGCGTGTATGTGTGTATGTGTGTGCATGTATGTATACATGCATGTATGTATGCGTGCATGTATATAAGCATTCATAGTACCTGAATCATGTTTGATAAGAGAAAAATAAAGCACATGGTATGTAGAAGATGAAGAGCTCTCTGCAGAAGAAAACAAGCTAATGAAACAACAAACCCCTTCTCAGTGCTTAGCGTTTTAGATGAAATTAGTAAGAATATCAATGTGATGAAACAAATTAGCCTGCAACAAGTCAAAGAAGCAAACCAAAGACCAAAACAACAGCACTTCAGATACCTAAATAAGTTAGACAAGAAAGCTGCACCTAAACATTGAACTCCTGCACAAGGAACACAGCTCTGGCAGTTACCGACATTACCCTTTTTTAACAAGGTAAAACTCATGCCCTTCCTGCATAAGGAAGTGGGAGGAGAAGGGGGAAGCCTGAGAGTGCTAATTGCTTCATCTTGTACAGCCTGGACTCCACAGTTTAAATCTAAATTAGTTATTAAAAGAAAGAAATAACTTCTGACAGCAAGATAGAAAGAGGGCTATTGGAAGGGAGGGGAGAGACGGGAAGAAACAGGTGGGATATTGGGAGAAGAGGTGAGGAGGAAGACCAATAAGAATGAAGTATGGCCAGGTAGTGGTGGCGGTGCACTCCTCTAGTCCCAGCACTCGGGAGACAGAGGCAGGTGGATCTCTGTGAGTTTGAGGCCAGCCTGGTCTACAGGGAGAGTTCCAGGACAGCTAGGACTATTACATAGAGAAACCCTGTCTTGAAAAACCAAAAAAAAAAAAAGAGAATGAATTACGATGTTATAATAGAGATGTATCAAACTTGTGCTAGAGATGTGTATATTTACTCAGAGTTCCTCGCAGCTCAGTTCTCATCAGTTCCGAGCTTCTTTGTGTAGGAGACAGCAGTCAGCACAGAAACCCACAGTTGGTCTAAGCATAGGAATCTGTGTCTATGGAGTGCTCAGTCACCAAGGAGACATGGGTCTCACTAACCCTTCCCCCAAGACTCAGGAAAAACTGAGGGAAAACAGAGTAGGAAAGTAAGAGCCAGAGTGAGGGAGGACCCAGGCAAACATTGTCTCATAGAACGGACAGGAAAGAAGCTGTGGCTGCCTATATAAGATCTTCACAGGATCAGGTTGACCAACATTCAGGGAGAAGAAGGGACTCACGAGACCGTACTGACAGTTGGTGGCACCTAGGGAAGGAAGAGTCCGTTTTCTTTAAGGGTGTGAACACTGGTAGACGACCAAACTCCAGTGGATGAGCCCACACTCAGCTCAAATTTGACTCAGCTGGGTATTTTTTTAAAGACCTTGAATCTAGGAGGGTGAGGTAGGAGTGGAGTCAGGAGGAGCTAGGGGAAGAGGGGAGAGAGCGACTATGAGAACATATATTGTCTGAACATATGAAATACGAAAAGAATAAAAAAATTTTAAAGAACAAAGTATGTACGGAAATTCCAGAATCAAACCCATAAATTTTAAAACTAATCTAAAAAAAAAACACAAAGGAGAGGCCTGGTGGTGGTGGTGGTGTGCACCTTTAATCCCAGTAGTCTGGAGGCAGAGGCAGGAGGATCTCTGTGAGTTAGAAACCAAACTTACTTACAAAGTGAGTTCCAGGACAGCTGGGAATACACAGAGAATCCCTGTCTTAAAAAAGAGAAGGAAAAGAAGAGGAGAGGAGGAGAAGAGAGGAGAGGGAATGGGAGGGAAGGAGAGGGGAGGGGAGGGAATGGGAGGGGAGGGGAGGGAATGGGAGGGGAGGAGAGGGACAAAAAAAAGAAAGCAATGACTTCAACTTCCTAATATTTCTTTTAGCACAGTGAGATATTTTTAAAATACCCATTTCAACTAAGAAACATTTACCCAGCTGAGAATTTCCCTCAAGTGTATTAATTTTCTCTCAGAAAATTAGGCAGGTAAGTTAATATTCATTGTCAAAATTGGAATGAAGATGTAACCTGGTCCTTACAAAGTTACTCCCATGAATCTGAAATCTAGATATTTAGTACCCCTCCCATCTTTCCAAATCAGGGGCCAGGGTAAAGTCTTGAGTATCTCTTCATGTCTGAGATCTGTTACTTCTTAGGTATTAAGATGCTGACCAGCTGGGTGGTGGTGGCGCACACCTTTCATCCCAGCACTCAGAGGCAGAGGCAGGCACATTCTGTGAGTTCAAGGCCAGCCTGGTCTACTGAGTGAGTTCCAGGACAGACTCCAAAGCTACACAGAGAAATCCTGTCTTGAAAAACCAAAAGAAAATTTTTTTTCCTCTACTTCATTATTGCTTGCTTACAGTAAAAATATTTCAAAAGCAATTGCTCATCCGCTCTTACACATTCCTAAATGGCTGAAATAATCACAGCTAAACACGAGAAACAGTGAATCTCCAATCTGAGACGTCACCGCTGAGCTACTGCCCAAATCTACAGCAATGTGATTTCACTATTCCCGGTGTTGCAGCCCACTACAGAACAATCCGTGTTTATAGCACTGAGACCCCTCCCCGCTGCTGCTGTGGCTTTATCTCTCAGTAATGGTCCCTACCATTTACTGGATAGTCTTAACCATCAGCTAAGGTATCTGCTGCTGCTCTCCTTTGGACCCTCAGAGCAACACTATGAGGTTGTGAAGATTTGTGAGGGTTTCCACCATTATCCATGGACGGAATGAAGGGTCAGAGAAGTGAATTTCCCCCAACGTCCTCAGGGTTGGAGGCAGACCTGTACTTCAGTTTACATTCTGTTTGAACACCAAGTCCAGGTTTTTAACAGAAATGCTTGACTATAAATTTGTGGTATTGACTAGAACCCAAATCTAGTTTGTTCTGTATCATATTGTGTGCATGTGTGCACATTCAGCCATATTACATGCATGTAGAAATCAGAGGTGGACATTAGAATGTCTTCAATAGTTTCTCTGCCCTATCTTTGAGGCATGGTCTCTCTGGGACTTGTTTAGCCGACATTAGCTGGCAGAGAAGCCCCAGATCCACTTGTCCCTGCCCTCCGCCCACAGCAGCATCAACTTTCCAGATGCATGCCACCATGTCCAGATTTCATGTGGTGCTGGGAATCTGAACTCAGGTCCTCACGCTCCTGCAGCAAGCATGCTAGCTACTGTGCCATCACCCAATCCAGGTTTTCTGTAACTTCTAACAAATATCAGGCATAGGAGACTCTGAAAACACATCTAAGCCCCTCCCATATGGGAGGAGCCTTCCAACACCCAATGTTATAAATAACATGGTTCTCACCTGCCCAGGATTTTTCCTCCCCAGTGGATCCCAAAAGAGAGACTGCATTTCTTTCTTGGTGTATGATGAAGTCACTGAGTGAACAATTTAATCAGAGCCATGAAATTTCTCACATGCATTTTCCTACTTACCTATTACATACCACCCTTTATCCTGCTTTGAAGAAGTCCCAACAGCTGGGTTCCTTGGGAACTGTTCCTATGAGAGTTTCAGACCACAGACGTCTTCCAACTCTCCAGGTTAAGGGATAGGTGGAGCGGTGTGCGGAAAGTCATTTATATCTAGCACAGAAGTGTATTATAGGCAGTTTTCAATTTATCTTCCTAATGATATTTTTTCAGCTCCTCCTATTTAAATGGGTTTCTACTCCCATACCACCACCGACCGACAGCAGAGGGAGGAAACTAGGATAAAATGCTAAGCACATTTCCTGCCAAGTGTGAATCCTCCAAGAAGGAACTGCAGAGTGCTCTCTGGCTGGGCAGGAGGGGATGAGACCATGCAGGACTGTGGCAGGGGGCACCTCTCTCAGGATTATAATTTCTCCAGAGTCTGTTTTCCATATAGAGATGCACTGGCGTAGTCAGCTGGCTACACTTGCTGTCTGGTGTTTCCCATGCCAACATCCAAGGCATCTGGGCATGGATTTCCAGCCTGACCAGCAACATTCTCCCAGGACCATGAGATTCTCAGCAGGGTCTTACTCTGAAAATTCCAATTCTAAATAAATATTATACTCCCTTGTTTCTACATAGAGGACTCCATCAAAACGCACACGTGTATGAGCAGTGGGCTTATGGACCCAGGCATGGAAAACCTGGCCTTATACCTGGAAGAGGTTACTTCAGTGTAGGAAGAGACCCAATATAGCTCAACCCAGACTGAGTGGGGTCACTGACCTGACTGCCTTGTCCCTAAATCCCCCCTTCAGTGTCCTTGATGGTATCTCCTTTATGTCCTACAGTCCAAGACCCAACCCCTAGTTTATATGCAAGGTTCTCTGTTCCCACACTTTTCCCAGGATTGCTATCCTCTGCAGAGGAGGGAGACACTCCCTGCCACAGCCCAGAAGGAACCTCCACAGGAGTCAGAGACTAAAGTTACATTTTCTCACTTTCCTGGTGTTTGAAGGAAAGTCTGTGTGGGGCTGGCTGCGATCACACACCATCTGAGCAAGTGAGAGCACTATCTCAAACAGCAGCTTCCTCCCCCTCTTCTTCCTCCTCTTCCTCCCTGCTGTCCCCCTCTCCAAGCCTGCAAGATCCCCCTCCTGCACTGGTGTTCCAGTTCTTCACCCCTTCTATTGCCACTGAGACCCCCTAAAGCTCCGATCCACCAGAGAAGGGAAGCATAGGTACCACTCCATACAGACACAGGAATAAAGCCAAGAGTCAGGCCATACTTAGACTGAAGGATAAAGGGGCATTGCAACCTCGGGGATCTACTAAAGCAAGACCAGGGCAAGATAGTCTCTGACATCCACAGCCCTAGGCTACTGCTGTCCCCCACTCTCTAATTCATACAAGGTCATCCATGATCCTAAGGCAGTCCCCTTCTCCAGGGCTTTCTGGTTCGCAGAGAAGTATCCAAACACCTACTCCACGTAACTTTATGCTTCTTGACCAATGTTACCCAATGTCCAGCAGCAGTGAGGGCATACCTCACACCTCCCTCTTCCCTCTCCACGCCAGGCAAGGCCAATATACAGAACATGAAAACTATCTAGTCCCAGAAGCCATGGTCTCACAACCACACCAACTGCTTGTTCTAGAACATGCCCATAGCTTGATCTAAGAACCCAGCCCAGCCTGGACAACCCACCAGGGCAGAGCACCAATACTCCTCTGTCAAAATGAAAGACGCTAAAGGCAAGGGCGTCGACTGGGAGTGCCCACATTTTCATCAAGCTTCCTGTGCAAAGATGAGCTGGACTTCTCTTTTGGAAGCTAGTGCCTTAGACGTCCAGCCGTCTACTCCCAGCTGCTAAGGAGCATCATTGCTTCCCCAGAGATCTGCCCATCTTACTATAAATTATTAAGGAATGGTGCGGGCTTGGCTGAGTGAACAGAACTGGTTGATTATATCCCACACAACCTACTAAGCCTTAAATATTACGCCTCGGCTCAAACAGCCCTTGCCTTTCATTCGTCTTGGCATTGGAAAGCAGAGAGGAAAGAAACCAAGGAAGCCAAGAATCCAAGCACTTGAAAATTTATTGTGCCCAACCTCACCCAAGGGCCTCCCACCCAGGCCCACCTATGGGCCTTTCCAGGTCAACTGGAAACTGGGGTGAAAGCCAGCCTTTCCAGACATGACAAGTCTTTAGAGGGGGAACATATTTCTAGAACTTTCTATGTCCTCTCCTGCATGTATTTATTAGAGGCCAAGGACAAAGTCAGCACGTTCTGGCCTTTCCCTTAGATTTCCTGACTCAAGTTGTACCCACGAGGAGCAAGCCAAAACCACAACTGAAAATGGGGACCAGCAAAGCAACAGTCTCTGGACCAAACCTGCCTGCCTTCTGCAAACATGAAGTTTTATTAGAACAATCACCTTTATCTTTTCTGTACTATATGCAACCAATGTCATGCTACAAAGACATCATTGAGTAGCTGAAGAGAAATGGCCTGCCATAGCTGAAAATTATCTGGTTTTTCTAAAAATAAATAAATAAATTATTGATTCTTGGGTTACAAAACTTTTGAAAGTAGTTAAGACCCCTTAGTGAGATTCTTTTTGTTTTTGTTCTTGTTTCTGCTTTTTTTTTAAAATGTGCCTCTGTGCTTGTGTATTCACGTATATATGTGGGCATGGGGAGAGACGTGAGGCAGCCTGAAGCTGATGTCAGCCACATTCCTAGGTCACTCTCTGCATTATTCATTGAGGCAGGATCTCTCATTTGACCCAGACCTTACCAATACCAATACAGCTAATCCAGTCAGCCAGCTTGCTTCAGGGAACCACCTGTCTCTGCCCTCCAAACCCTGGAATTACCGGTAGGTGGCCATGCCCAGACAGCACCTGGAAAGCCCAAGAGAGGCACCATGCACTTCATGTCCACTCAGCTCAGGGGCACAGAAAGGCTTCCCCAAAGCTGCCCCTGCACCAGGTGGCACTCACCCACACTGACATCCACCAACTCGAGCCTCTCTGATCCTGACACGTACACTGGGAGGTCCTGTCTGGTTCGCTTCTCTGCTGCTGTGACAGACACCGCTGGAGGAGGAAAGGGTTTATCCGCCTTGCAGGCTGCAGGCAGAGGGGCCTGTCTTAGCTACTGTACTGCTGCTGCGAAGAGACATCATGCCCAAGGCTGCTTATCGGAGATCGCGTGTGGTTCCAGCGGGTTGGTGTCCCCGATCATCATGGCAGGGTACACAGCAGCAGGCTGTCAGGCATGGTGCCAGAGCAGTAGCTAAGAGCTACATCCTGATCCTCAAGTTAGAGGCAGAGAAAGGGAGATAACTGGGGATGGTGCAGGATTTTGAAACCTCAAGTCCACCCTCAGGACATCACTCCTCCAACAAGGCCAATACCTCCTAATCCTTCCCAAAAAGTTCCACCAACTAGAGACCAAGCACTCAAATATACAAGCCGATGAGGGCTATTCTCATTCAAACTACCATGGGAACCAAGGCAACAACTCAAGGCAGCGACTGACACAGAAACCACAGAGGAACACTGTATACTAGCTTGCATTCTCCGGCTGCTCAGCTACTTTCCTTATGCAACCCAGGACCACACCTGTCCACAGATGGCACACAGTAGACTAGGCCTTCCTGTACCAATCAACAATCAAGAAAATGGCTTACAGACATGGTCACAGGCCACTCCAATGGAGGCAACTCTTCAGCTGAGGTTCCCTCTCTCACACTGTGTCAAGTTCACAACTGAAATTAACTATGACACCCAAGGAGGCAACAGGCCATATTAGCCTCCATGAAGCTAAACTGAGAGAATCCCAGCTTTTGGCCCCTATGATTCTGGGCTTTAGTTTTCTCTTTACCCAGATGGGTTCACACCATATGCTATATTTTATCCCCAACTTTTAGTCCCTCAATACCTAGTTACAAAGCCATCTACTATGAACCAGCCTATTTTCTAGGTAGTTGAGATAGAGCAGTTCCAAGCACGGCACTTACTGACTTGGGAGCACATAGACTAGAAACAGTTCTAAACACTTTGAGTGTCCAAACTCACATGTCACAAACAGCCACCAGGACTGAGATTAGCATCTCCATAGCATGCTCAGCAAAGGAAGACACTGAGGCCACAGTAGTGAAGCTGGTTCTCCAGGATCACACAACTAGGCAGACGAAGAAGTGCCACTGACACCCAGGCAGAGGTAGGCCATCAGGCACATGGATCTGAGCTCTACGATCTCCTGCCTTTGATGAGGGGAATGCCAGTGGTTGCCCATCCTGCGGTTATCTGTACCGGCTGGCAGTATTGAACTCAAGTTATGCCAAATCTTTCATCCATTATCACAATGAGGAAAGCCATGGAGCATGTCTCCCTGGATGGGGAAAGCAGCTCTCCACTTTTTAATCATGCAGGACAGGACTCAAACTCCTTAGCATTGGTAGCCTCCCTTCTTCCTCTTGTCATGAAGCCCTGCTGGCTGGGTATCTAGAAGGTAAGTGATCATGGGAGCCAGAGAGAGCCTGACCCAGGCCACTGTGGTGGAAGCAAAGGATGCTAGTAGAGGCTGTAACCTAAGAGCGCCAGAGCACCTAGATGACAGAGATCTGGCTGGCACCCTCTTCTGTGGTTTGAATAGTTGCCCCTGAAGTTTGGTTCCCAGGGTAGAAGTATCGAGGGGTGATACAACGTTTGAGAGCTATGGCCTCCTGAGAAGTCTGTCGGATATTGGGGCTCTGGGAGGAGATTGTGGGTCTTCATTACTGCTTCTCTCCTTACAGACTTGCGACGTCAATGCTAGTTCAGACAGATGCTCCCACTGCTGAGTGCAGCCCAATCCTATGGGGCTGCCCAATCCTATGGGGCTGCCCAACCGCGCACCTCCAGAATTATGAGCCAAAATAAACTTCTCTATACTGCATCAGTACCTCTTGTCAGGTACTTGGGTACAGGGACCAAAGCTATCCTCAGTTTGATTTCCTTACGTTATTCCCAGGATTTCAGTGAAGGCTGGTTGGAACGTCCCAGTCAGATTTGTCAACAGAACATAAGGCAACAGATTGGAAATTCCTACACCTCATCTTAGATCACCATGGTTTGAGAGAAGTGATACTACCTTTAAGCCAGTGTCCCCATGGCAATAGTAGTAACAGAAATTTTCCAGCGAGAGCAAAAGTGAAACCTTGGGACTATTCAACCACAAAGAACATGTTCCCCACTGCCGGGAACTACAGGAACTGGTGTATCCAAAAAGCCTGCTGCCCCCCTTTCAGAAGAGGAAGATGAGGAGATAAGGCATGCAGAACTGTATGCAGCCCTGGGGCTCCACAGGGACACCCTCCCTCCCAGCCAGCCACTCTGCTAAGCCTGGTGATAAGGTTCATGCCTTCTCTGTTAACTCCAAGGCCAGTATAGAAAAAAAGGGAATGGGGAAAGGGGGAGTGAGCATCAGACTAGGCAGACTAGGAGGGGGGAGAGCTGGAGAAAACAGAGCAGATCAATCCACCTAATGGCCCCTCTGACATGAGCTCAAGCTAGGGCTGCCTCCCTCTAAGCTCTGCAGTGTGGCTCTGCGGCTCCCATGCAGGGTCACAGTGGCCAGGGTCATCTTCCTTCTGCTTCTGGAAACCAGGAGACGTCGCTGAGATTCTCGTGGGTTTTTTTTTTTGAAGTTCTATGACTTCCCCTCCTCTCTTTGCCTTTTTGTCTTGGTTAGCATCCTGTTCTACCACCTGCATGGCTGTCACGTTCATATCCTAACTTTGTGACTTCATGTGGACCCACTGAACTCAAGAGCTGGAAGGTACCTTTGAGAACGTTTCCAAACAAGCATCTCAGAAAGAGGCTTGGGAGTGTGGGGTTGGGAGTGTGGGCAGGGGGGCCAGGCTGGCTGGACTGGGCAGCTGTGTGGATCCCCTCAGAGCACATTCTCAGAGGAGGGGGAACATTTCTAAGCTAAGACGCTGGCATTGCTATTGAGTCTTGGAAGGAAAGATGGAAATAAAACTTCAGACACGCAGGATAAGAAGTCTATGTGGAGTGCTATTTTTATGTGTTGCCCCTTCAAGCTAAGCAAAGCCACAGGCTCTGCCCTCAAGTTCTGCCTGCAAGATATAAGATCCTCAACTAAGGTTTTGGTGGTGGAATGTACAAAGTGATTCAGGGAGAAACTGAAGCATAACAGAGTAAAACTGACCCAAAGATACAGGGAAACTATTTTTACATGTGTATGTGTTTGTGTGTGTGTGTGTGTGTGTGTGTGTGTGTGTGTGTGTGTTCGTGTCCATACACATGTCATTGATTCAATGCTGCTCACATCATAGGAGACTGATTATGAACCTGAGGGGAAGAATGAAAGAAGGGCACTTCACCTTTACCCCTCACCCTTCTTAAACAATTGTGTGCACTCAAATTTAGTTCATCCAACATCATCAACGGAAGCCCTCAGATCCTGGAGCCATGATGAGAAAACACACAGAAATGTGCCCAGCAGGAAATTCTTGAAACTTCCTCCTCAAATTTCTTACTGCTCACTTTACAAATGAGAAAACTGAGATCCCACCTCCCCATCAAAAAGCAAAAAGGTACAGAAATAAATTAGGTCTGTAAACCCTAAGCCTAATGGGCCATCTCTATCCCTTGACCATTCTGTTCCCATTCAAGAGGTCAGGATGTGTGACCTCAAGGGCAGAACGTGGCTAAGATGTGCCGTTGATTAAGTCTTTCTGCCGATACAATAATGCTTGGAGGTTCCAGACAGAGTGTGACTGGTCATCTTAGTCTATGAGAGATGACCTCTTTCTCCGGTGTGGTATGTGTAGAGGCCCAAGATTATTCATAATCCCTAGCCTAGTCCTGTTCCCTTGGGGACAGCTCTGGGAAATCCTACAAAGGGGACATCATGGTTCACTGCTTACTGGTACCTGTATGGTCCATTCCAACTGGGAGGCCAAAGCAAAGAGCAAGAAGACAAATGTCAGCAACAGAGGCTGGGAGTCGCTGTGGGGAACTCGCCCCTAGACAGAGGTGCCATCCCAGAGAGGAGCTGTGTACCAAAAACAGGGAGCCTACTGGCAGGAATGGAGAATGTGTCAGAACAAAGGGGGCAAAAAACATGATGGAGGTGTGATGCGGGCAGATGTGGGCAGGAGAGGACTGTACCAACTTGACTTCTACTTCTGGAAAAGACAGCACACTGCCGTGAGTAAGACCCGTGAGCTCTGGGGGACATGGCCCCTTCTGGGTTAGGATCCTAATTCCTCTATTTCTAAGCTCTGTGATTTCAATGTCATTTTCTGGGTCTTTTCTCTTCTGGAAATAGAAATAGCACACCCCACATTGCAGAGTGGGGGATCACTAAAAGCAGGAAATAGAGCGCCCACACCTGGCCACATCTGGGTAGCAGTTGTGGTGAACAGCTGGCAGAGGTATACTCCCTGCTCATCCTTCCCCTTTGTTCTGAATTTCAAGTACATAACCCTCCAAGAACATGGCGCTTTCCCCCCACTTGCCTTGCTGGGTGCTTCATGATTTTCTCTTCTCATAGATATCATAGACCTGGGAACTAGTGCATCCTGAATTCCTGGACGAGCCCATGATGTCATCCACAATGAGGAAAGACAGGAAGCAGTGATTGTGTTGATACATCACAAATTAGACACACATTGGCACAGCAGTAATAAAGGGACAATGCTCATTTTTCAATATCTTTCAATTAGTTAAGCTAGAAACTTTTTTAATTTTTTGTTCCTTTTTGAAAGGGTGTCCCATCCATATTTAAACGATTCCATTCTGGCTTCATGAGTAAATGTCCCTTCATCCCACATAAGTGTCCTCTCCTGCCACAGTTATAATGGTAGCATCTGGGAGAGCAGTGGACAGCGCCAGAACATGGCAGTGGTGGCACTCCTGAATGGAGTGCTTCCCAATGCCAGGCCGAGGATGCATACCAGGATCCTGATGGATTGTTCCCAGGTGACCCAGTCTGGGAATCAAGTTGTTCAGACACAGCGCACACCTTGCCAGGGTCAGGCTCCACTCTGACCCTGAAGTATTCAGCCAAGAGCCTACCTGCCATGTCTTCAGTACATTCTACCTGCAGAGAGCAGCCTCTGTCCCAGGGCTGTTCCCAGGTCACATCCCATCAGGAACTGAGTCTGAGTATACCCCACACCAGTGATCAATAGCAGCAGCAAGATATTTCCAGCATACAGTTGTACCATTAGGAGTCGAATTCAAAGTGACCAAAAGCACAAAAAAGGGCCCTCCCGTAAGAGTCACCCTCCCTTCCCCATCTGCCTGGAGAGTGAGAGCCTGGGCACAGAAGCCAATGCAAATCTACTTTAAATAATAAGTATCTCATATTTCTCTCTGAACATCCCAAATGAAAAGGTTCAAGTAGGATCAATGTCTTTTGTTGTGGTTCCAGTAGGAGACAGGGAACCACCAACCAAGGTCACCGTGAATGGATACTGGAAGGGGACGCAAGCCCACAGGGTTCCTCAGCTGGCAATGCCGGCTTTCAGAACAGACCCAACAAATTCCTTGGGGCCAAGCCAGGCCAGATTTTCCATAACCATGACAAGCCTGCTATTTTTCACCCTCTGAAAGCCTGGGCGAAGCCACAGGGTATAGCAGAGAAACAACCAAGACTCCCATGAAAGGGCTCCAGACAAGACTGCAATAGCTCATCTCTGGTAAGGCCAACAAGATGACGCAGAAATCTCGTGAGCAGTTTGGAAGGGGGAAAAGCTCAAGACAGAGCCCCAAAGACCCCTGCTCTCTGGCTAGAGAGCCTGCCTTCCCAAGGCTCCTGCTCCTGGAAGGTCACTTTGTTCAGAGGCTCTGTGCACAGAGAACCTGACTGCACGGGCACAAAGCTAACCATGACATCACAGCTCTGCGGACAAGGCAGAGCCTCTAAGTCTTAGACAAGGTGAAAAACTATAAGCACGGAAGGCAGAGGAATGAAGATGATGCACAGGAAAGGCACTGACATCCCCAGCTTCCTTGGTCACGTGATGACAAGCTCTATTCAGAGGAGAAACCATTCTCTAGGGAGCACTCCCTCCCTATTCACCTCTCTTGGCAAGCCATGGCTTCCCTCCACATGCATGCAGGTAGTCACTGAAAAGATATCAGGCAGAGAATCTCCATCTGAAAGAGGGTGTCTTTACTGGAGCAGTGAGTGGCCTGCTAGCAGGGGAGTCGGAGAAACAGTGACACACAGCTGGTCTGCTTCGGGAAGGAGTGAGCAGGACCTTCCCTCCCAGGCCAAGGTAATCACATGACAGTCACAAATCCCTATAAAGTGTTCTGGGACTTGATTTGAGCCCAAATAAAACTCAAGAAATCAAAGATTATTTCTGGCTATTCCAAAATGGAAGTATTTAAAGAACCTGAAAGGTGGGGAGAGTGACAGGCAATGCAGGTCTTAGAGAAGTGACCTTAAGGTCAGATTCAAGAAATAACCAAGCTTCTGTCTAACAAAAAGGTAAAATATTCTAAATTGGTATACCACTATCATATGTATTTTTAAGCTTGTTTCTGAACTGGATTTTTGTTTCATTTTTAGAGACAGGGTTTCTCTGTGTAGCCTTGGCTGCTCTGGAACTTGCTCTGTAGACTAGGCTGGCCTTGAATTCACAGAGATCCTCTTGCCTCTGCCTCCTGCATGCTGGAATTAAAGGCATGTGCCACTACCTCTAGGCTATTCTGAACTGGATTTTAAAAACAGACTACAGTTTTTAAAACTGTGCTTGTTTGGAAAAGGGGGAGCTTCCAATAGCTTAAATCATAGTTGTCCTGGTTTGTTTTCTATTGCTATAAAAATTACACTGTTTTGCTTGTTTGGAAAAGGGGGGCTTCCAATAGCTTAAATCATAGTTGTCCTGGTTTGTTTGTTATTGCTTTGATAAATAACACGACCCAAGACAGATCAGAGGAATCACGGGCTTATCTGGCTTAGACTTCCACCTCATTATCCATCTCTGAAGGCAGAGTCAGGGCAGAAACTCAAACAGGAACCTGGAGGCAGGAACTGAAGCAGAAATCATGGAAGAACAGTGCTTCCTGACTTTCCACGGCTTGCTCAGGACCATTTTCCCAGAGGTGGCACCACCTACAATGAGCTGGACCCTCCTTCATCAATCACTAATCTAAAAAACAACACATAGACTTGCTCACAAGCCAATCTGATGGAGGCAATTCCTCGATTAAGGGTTCATCTTTCCCAGTGATTCACTTTACACAAAGCATCACAAGAGGTGAGAAGCAATGTATGAAACAAACTAAAAACATCTTGGTGTAACACTTTGGAGATTAAACTAAACAGATGAATGGAAGACTGTGTATAGGCCCAAGTCAGGTCCCTTGCGCCCTTCGAGCTTGAGAAAGCCCATGAATCTTGGTTGTGTTCGGCAGCCTCAGGTGTACTGGAATTAGCTAGGTAAAACTCAGTAAGATATTACAACCTTGATCATCACTGCATGAAGATTAACTGCAGCAACACTGGAGCTCTGAAGTGGCCATGCCAAAATGCAGGCTTCCAGACGCCTTCTCAGCTCCCCTCAAGAGGACTGTGTGAGAATCTACAGAGCCCACACATGGTTTTCAGACATTTGAAAACTTTGGTCTAGTGGCCTGTTTCTAAAACTGCTTCTCTTGTAGTAGACATTCAACGATGTCTACCTTTCCTCCTACAGTCCCACAACAAACCAAAGTGAGATTCCACCAGAGTGCACTCTAGGGAACCAATGAGTTAATTAGGTTTATTTAGAGGGCAGTGTGGGAAAGACTGCAGGCAGGAGTATAGGTAACACTAAAGCAGCCTCGCTGGAAGAACTGATGGCTTCTCCATGGCTATGTAAATAGAGGGCTCTCCCCTACTCTAACCACATCTAGATTCTCTAGCCCTTCCCAGAGACCCCAAGGCCACAAGCAAACAGAGCAGAATTGCATACAACTGGTTGGGAGGGGTGGCTGGATACTCGGGTGAGGGTCTCATTACCCTCCCTATCCATTCTGTCCAAGCAAAGCCAGCTGTGACAACCTTTAATAAGCATCTCAAAAACGTAGGGATCCACCCAATTGCTTCAGGTGGGCAGAAGCACTTGCCACCAAGTCTGATAATGTAAGTACAATTCACCGAAACCCATATGGTTAGAGAGAACCAATTTCTGAAAGTTGTCCCCTGACCTCCAATCAATCTTTTGCCATGACACACGCCTCTTCCTTACACACAAAATAAATAAATTAAAAAAGAAATAAGGTGGAGAAAGACAGTGGAAGATGACCAATGTTGATCTCTGGCCTCTACACACACTCCTTCTCATACACAAGGAGAGTTGGAAGTGGTTGGGGGATTAAAGTTATAACTGAGGTGACACAAACTCTAACGTGTTCTCTGCCGATGGCAGTGAAGATGGGGCACGAGGCTGCGCATCCACGTCTACTCTGTCCCAATACAATGATCACACTGTGTCAGGTAGACAACAGGACCCAGACCCACTCAGATCTGAGGACAAAGATGAGCGTGGACATCCAGGTCATGAAGACTCCCAACCAGGAGCCTCACGCCCAACTCCAGGCAACCATCATCCACGCACATGCGACAGCCACAACATGTACACCAAACCAAAAGGCAAACTCCCTAAGAAAATAGAATTCCTGGGTAGTTCCCCAGCTCCAGCCCCCAGTCATCAATCATAAACACACACGCTCACACACACACGCACGCACACACACACACACACCATGATGCCTCACACTGGTTTCCTACAGCCCCTGCCGAAGCAGACTGACCACTAAGGCAGTCAGCATACATTGTATTTGATGGTCCTCCAGCCGCAGTAGCTCACTAGCCTGAGACTAATATAAATAACTCCCTCGGATAATGCTGGTAATTAATTCTGGTCAAAGAGCAGAAGATGGATGTGACATCCACCAAGCGCACAAAGCACAAGAGGCAGGTTTCTGAAAGGTAGAGAGAGCTACTCAAAGAAATTACCGCCACAGTGCTTCGCGGGGAAGTGGGGGCTCTAGACTCATTACTTCAATCTTGAAAGCTATCACTCACTGTCAACGGGCAGTTTAATCTCGCCCTAGAGCTTTCAGGCCCACATTTAGCCCTGCGATGGTGGGTTCGTGAGTTAGGGGCATTCTCCAACTAAGAGGAAGCAAGCCTCTCCTACCCAAAGTGTGTCCCACTCATGAAAGATGCAAACATGCATATATCAACCCAGAAGAGAGGGTGGGTGATTCTGGATCTCCCAACCCCACGCTGTCAGATGTTTTAGGTTGTTTGGGACAGCTAAAATCACTACCTAGAAAGTGTCCCCTCCTTTATATGGTCCCCTAAGTAAGTAAGCTGACATCCAAGATTGGGCTCCCACAAACACTGTATCAGGGAAGAAGCATTTGGGTATGTAAATACTAACACACATTACCAACTCACAGTAATTCAAGGAACCCTAGGAAATTATTTTCCTTTACTTGAGAGGAATAATTCACAAAGCTTTCTCTAGTTTTGTCTGTCTCGTTTTATCTTCACAATGAATCGATGCTGTGGGCTTTCTCAGCGTCCTTGAAGAAGTAAGAAAAAGGCTCAGAAGGTCTGAGCCTGGCTAACTCCTGAACTGTTCTTCATTTCATTCTTACCTTATTTAAATTAAGACAAAATTCACTTAATGTGTAGAATCCCATAATCAGCTCTCTATAGTGCTTCTCTAGGGCCTGCAACACATAGAGCTTGGGGAACACTTAAGACCCAAAATACAGCAGATTAGGAGGGAGAAGTTGGCCATATGCTTGTCAGGGTCTCATGGGTTATTGTTCTTGGTGACCTCAACCCTAGAAGACTAATCATTCTCTATGCCCTGAGTCAGCCCAGCCAATCTGATGTCTGGCAACACTCGGAAGGTTCATAGACTTCTAGCTAGTCACAAGATGTTGTGGCCAAGCCAGATGGTGGTGCTGCATCCCTTTAATCCCAGCACTCGGGAGCCAGAGGCAGGTGGATCTCTGTGAGTTCGAGGCCAGTCTGGTCTACAGAGCAAGTTCCAGGACAGGCTCCAAAAGCTACAGAGAAAGCCTGTCTCAGGGAAGAAAAAAAAACAAAAAAGAATGTCATGACCAACAGTGGTCTCTCAGGGCAATCTAAGACAGCAGGGAAAGAAAAAGTGCATAGAACCCTATAAGGTGGTTTTTGATCTAGGCAGCATGTGGCCTTCTAAGTGGCCCTGGCTCTGAATGCAGGCATCATATTTCCTGGATGCTAAGCTGCTGACTCTTCAGCACCCAAGAGTTGTGCTCAAGTGGTCTCTAGAGCCACTGAGACTTTCCCCAGCAGAAAAAAAAACATTAGTGATTGGCTCCTCAGCACTGGCCGGGATGCCCTAAGGAAAGACACCCAGTACAAGACCTTAAATTCCCACAGCCAGACTTGGCCTCTACCCAGATCCTCCTCCAAAGCCTACAGTCCTAAACAAACCATGGTGCTGGAGGCCCAAGGGAGCCTTCCCCACCCACACAACTGGAGATCCTCCCCAAAGTCCTCTGCTCTGGAGCCAGGCTTCATACCCCCGAGAGGGCACCATGGGCCCACTGGGAAAAGGAGAGAACATGTGTTTGGAGAGAATTGGGAACCGGTGAAATTTTCTACTGACAGTGTAGTCAAACCCAATTTTTTGTTTTGTTCTGGTCAGAGCTAGTATAGCTCCTGGATGAGATACAATCTGAAATGAGATGATATGAAAAATATGACCATATTTTCCCACTAGAACATGCTAGGTAAGCGCTGCTACCATTCACTGAGGCTGACTGTCGAGAACTGGCCTAGGAGCTTTACATGCATTATCTCACCAAATACAGAATGATGTTATCTCTCTTGATGTGTACAAACCGCCTTCGTATCTACAATTCTGCACACACGGATACAGCCAACTGAGGATTCAAAATAGTTAAAACAAAATTGTGCCTGTGCTGACCACATTCAGACTTCTTTTCCATGTTCTTATTCCCTGAATAACACAGCGTCGCAGCTACTTATGCCACACTTACCTTGCATGCAGTATAAGCAATGTGTAGTGTGTTTAAAGCATACAAGAGGATGTGCGCAGGCCAGTGGAACAAAACCTGTGAGGCAAGTTCTTATTAACAGCACACAGACAACTATCGCTTTGACAGTGCTTCCTCGATTCTAGATGCCTCCTACAGATTATCTGATCTCACCATCAGTTCAAAGGAAATGCTGTTTGCCACCCCCACATCACACCTAAGGTGAGCAAGGCAGCATGGTTTGCCCAAGGTCACATAGCTAGTAAGTGACAAGAGCCAGAACTTGAACCCAGACTTACTCCCTCATTCCATGCACTGCTTATGATTAGCTCCATTTGCAGATGCAAAATGACTCAGAAAAGTTGATTCATTTGTATAGACTCTCTAAACCGGGATGGTCCACGCAATGAAATGTGTGGTGGTGCATATCTTAGGGGGCTGAGAAGTGGAAAGCACCATCTGTCTACAGAGCAAATCCTGAGCAAGTCTAGATACATGAGATCCTGTCCAAAGAAAGGGACCCTTATTCGAGAGTCTGAGACTGTGAGTTCAAGGCCTGCATGGGATATACAACAAGATTTCCCGCTGTGCTGTCTCACAGGGAGGCCCAGAGGCCTGCAGGGCACAAACTGAAAATGATGTCCACCTGGTCACATGTTATCAGTTGTGACCAAGTAAACCCAGCAGAAGTCCTTCCTCCAAACGTGACTACTATGTATTAATCACAGAGTGTTGGTTCAGGAAATGCCTCCAGAGTCAGAGTCAAGACGCTCTCGTTGTACAGACAAGGAAACAAAGGCTGAGGAGTGAGGCCTCACGCCCCAGGCTCACAGACAGTGTGTGGCAGAGCAGAGATGACAATCCTGGTGCCCACAGGAGAGCTATGCCATAACACCAGTCATGGCTTCCTCCAGCCACATGGATTCAATTCCAGGAAGGCATCACGTCTGGGGCCCAGAGTCACAGCAAATACGCAAGACCCTGGCAACCTTGGGGGCCTAAGGCACAAAAGTCCTACCGGGGCTGGGAAGACCTAATGATACTGAGTCTTTCTGAGCACCGCCCTGAATTCTGTATGACTGATTTTAGCACCTGTCGGAGGTGGTTTCTAAATTTGGAACTGGCATTGGAGGCGGTCTGTTGCACAAATGTATATTTCCTCAGGAACAGTTGTCAGAAACAGTAAAACTGACAGAAAACAACTGTTCCTTCACACCTTGACAACACTGGGCTGTGAAGCCAGAGGACCACAAACAAACAGTTTTAGCCATCCTGTCCTACAAACTTCACCTCAGCTCTCAGGGTCTGTCCATACTTGGGGGGGGGGGGGTTGTGCATGTCTTTGTGAGAGATGGTGGGCATGTATATACATCTGCTTGTGAAGGCCGTGGGAATCCTGTCCCCACCCCTGCACTGGCCTGTAGTCGGCTGCTCCTGCTGTCCATTGAGTCCCCAGAGGCCTCCTGTCTCCACCTCCCACCTCTCGGTGCTGAGACTTCAAATGCCAGGTATCACACCCAGGTGTTGCTGCTGTTGTTTTGTTTTGTCTTTAATATAGGTTCTGGGGATTGAACCTGGGTCCTGGTGCTTGTACAGCAGGCAGTTTGGCTGAGACATCACTCCAGCCAAGGTCCATAAATTTCTTAATGGAACTCCCAAGGAGTCTCCATTTTTAATCCCACTTGTCAATAATAGTCCCTAGGCCCTTCATTCTCTCTAGATGCTTGTCATCACTTAATTGGGAGCCTGAGTCATGCCTCATTTAGGGTGCTAACCTGCACTTTATGTGCTAAAGTCACTTCGGTAGGAGCTGCAGCTTAATTTTAATCACCTCCTCCTTTGCCTTCCATTCAGTTGCCTATATCCAATTTCACACATGTTCCTTGTACTCTGCACACTCCATTGTGCTACAGGCATGGAGGAACCTCTTATTAAGGAAACCTGACAGAGGGGGTACACATGGCAGTAAAGAGGTGAGACATACAGCTTCTCATGAAAATGCCTCATCATCCCTTGCCCAGAACAGACGTGGGAAAAATTACTCTGACGCCCTGAAATTTTCCATTCTTGATCTCAACCCAAAGGTGACTTTTTTATTTTTAAGCTGAAGCCAAAAAAAAAAAAAAATCAACTATTTTTGATTCATGCCCAGGCTGAAGAAACACGCTTTGTTCTTGTAAAATCGAGGTAAGACTTTTTAAACACATAGGTAGCTCAAACAGCGGAGCTTCAAAAGCTTTGAGCCTTCCAACTGGCTAGTGTGCAAAGGATGGCGCCTTTGCTCTCACCGCAAAGCCAGAAATCAGCACACATCCCTTCATCCCTCCACAGTGCACGCACGGTGGTGAGAGTCTCCAGAGTGGGAATCCATCACCCATCCTTCCGTTGAGCTGTGTGGCAAGTTCACAGCAAGCCCATGGCATTTAAGAACTGTGTGCCTGTGAATAGCTCACCCACTCTTTGCAAACCAGGTTCACTGCAGATGTCCTGCCCGTCCCATGGCATCGTGATGCCAGGGGCCAGAGAGATGTCTCAGTAGTTAAGAGTGTGTACTGTTCTTGCAAATACCAGAGTTCAGTTCCCAGTATCCACCCTGGGCAGCTCACATCCACCTGTGACCCCACCTCCAGGGGATGCAATGCCCTCTTCGAAACCTGGCAGTCAATTTCACTCACATGTGAAAATCTGCCTTCTGCTTCCTCCCACCCCACCCCCCACATATAACATATTATATATGTTTAAAATATATATATTTAAATAAATATATATTTTAAAAAAACAAACTGTGGTAACAAACAAGAGGGACCAGGGATCTGAAGGAGCTTTGTAATTAGAGTCCAATATAAACTTGGATTATTCAGCACATAGAACAGAGGGGTGTGGTTTGTTCCTTAGAGCTACAATCTGAAAGATACCAGCAATAAAGAAAGTGGGTTATTTCAGGCAAAAAATAAAGAGGAAAAAAAAAACAGCTAGTAAGATCCATGGAGCTTTAGACAAGGACACTTACCAAGTAATCAGCCATCAGGAAAGGCTTCCTGTAAGAGGAAGGCTCTCTTTATACTTTCTGTGACTCTCACACACTGACCGCAGGGACTTGCAAGCAAGTCCTTTCCCTGCATCCAGACCTCTTCAATGTCTTTATCCATCCTGGTTGTCCCAGCATCCCCTGTATATTGCATTGTCTTGTATGAGTGCTAAGGCCAGATCAAGAACTCACTCAGGGGTGTAGGGCTAACCTATGCAAGGCCCTGGGTTCCATCTCCAGTGTCCATACACCAAAATAGATTCCGGTGGGGAGCCATAGTGAACCATCTTGGTTCCAAAACAGGCCTTCTGCCAACCAGCTGGGTGACCTTGAGCAACTGAAAACCTGTGAGTCACTTTCCCCAGTGTTAGTGGCAGGTCCCTCCCAAGAAAGTAGGCATGAGAATTAAAGGCGTGGATCTAGTATGACACTTGATGTCTGCTGACAGAATAGTGGTTTGCAGCCCTGAGGCTAGAATGGGGACTAGACCTTCAGCTGAAGCAGACTGTTGCTAAGGCCAACAAGGGCTCCAAGCACGTGGCTGCCCACATGATGTATGAATGCGAGCCTCCCAGCCCTAGTCACCCCCAACTAGATTCCTAAGTTACTGTGCTTTCCACCTCAGGGACACACAGACAAGCTGTGTCTAACATCTCTTGTTTTGTAGACCCCCCAGACATGTATAGGAATATGGATTCCTGAAACTCTCCTTTGCAGGGCTGGAGAGATGGCTCAGTGGTTAAGAGTACTGGCTTCTTTTCCGGGGAAACTTCCTAACACTCCAGTCCCTAACATTCACTGGGAGCTCACAACCACCCATAACTCCAGTTCCAAGGGATCTGACACCCTCTTCTGGCTTCCACAGGCACTGCACACAAATGGTACACATACATCTATGCAGGCAAAACATCTATACATATAAAATAAAATCTGAACACATTTCTCTCCCTTTACTCCTCTTCTGCTGCCCTAATGCACAGACACGATTAGGTAGTGACTATCGATTAATATAAAGGAAATATCTGTCAGTGAAATTGCAAAAAGAGGCTTTGGCATCGACTGCCTAAGAATGTATCCCTTAGGCTCACTGCTGACCTATTCAAATTGAATCCCATTGACAGAATCGTGGCCCTCTGAGAATTGCCCTATTTCTACCCTCCCTGAGACCTGGTCCTAGTATTCAGATGACACTGGTCTCCCTAGGACCTTGCTATGGGCAGTCATTGTGTCCTAGGAGAAGCACTTCTCACCATGCACGAATGCTGTGGGAAGCATTTGAAAAGAGGGTTTCTAGTTACCACTGGCATGCCTGGAGTGTCCTGATGCTGACTACAGCTGTCCCACGGAAAGCCAGTGATGTCATGTGCAGGCCTAACCATGCTGAGTTCCAAGGCTGTGCTTAGCAGAAGGTTCTCGGAAGGCTGAGCCCCTGTCCATGGGATAGGAAGAAGCTGGCACTGCCCGGGGATAACTTGGTTCTCTGCTGAGTAGAACCCAATTGTCAAAACGCAGACTCACATCAGGAAAGAGTTGAACGTCATCCCAAATGTCCAAGGCAATGCATTTGGCTGCTGTTAAATTTTTACCACATGCCATGTCTTGTCCAGGACTCAGAACACTTGTCACTTCCCAGTTTCTTACCCAGTTTCTTACTGTGCTTGACTCATGGTATAAAAAAAAAAAAAAAAAACAAAAACCAGTCTTCTCTCCCTTCACTACAGAGAGACTAGGGAAAGAGAAAAAGGAAGAGGGCAAAGAACAATCAGGATGCAAGAACACGAGAGGAGAAGTGGGGACGGGCACACGAGAAACAATTATTTTTCCTCTCCCTGCCCAGGGCACTGCACTGGGGACCCCCTGGCAGATCTTGTCCCCCGGAATATCTAACCAAAAGAACAGACGCAGAGAGCCTGCAGAGCGCTGTGACAGACTGGGCCCTGAGCCCAAGACCAGAGTTCAAGCTCAATGCAGAGCAGATTTCCCAAGGGCTGGGATCAGATTAATTGGAATTTGCAAGCTGTGCCCAGTTAAGATCCGTATCTGTCACCATGTTAGTCACTTTCAGGCCCCTCTTAAAAATCAGAAGGCTGCCATCCATCACCTCCCTGGGATGGGGAAAGTGCCAAAGCCTGGCCACCCAGTAACAAAGACTCTTCCACTAGCTTCAAGATAAGTGTGGGTGACTCGTGACCGGCAGGGGAGGGGGCACTACTAGCAATCACTGACCTGCGGAGTTTGGAATTCAGCGAAACTAAGAATTTTAGGGCTCTTCTCGGGAGGATGGGTAGGTAGGTGGGATCATGTGGACGCTACAATCAAGGATCTACGTTGAAAAGGAAAGGAACAGCTTCTAAACTACCTAGCACAAACTCTTCCAGCAAACCTGTGGTATCCCGTGGTGCAATAAAAAATTGAGAATCCAAAATTACATTGTAACCTAAGGTTGCATGGCCTGAAATAGAAACACTCAGGTATGGAGCAGCCCTTCTTGTGACCAATCTCTACTTTCTTTCCAATCCCTTATGACATATTTATGAAAGAAGGAAGGACAGGAGGGAGGAGAAAGAGAGAAAGAGAGGGAGAGAGAGAGGGAGAGAGGAAGGAAGGAAGGGAGGGAGGGAGGGAGAGAGAGAGGGAGGGAGGAAGGGAGGGAGGGAGGGAGGGAGAGAGAGAGGGAGGGAGGGAGGGAGGGAGGGAGGGAGGGAGGGAGGGAGGGAGGGAGGGAGGGAGGAAGGTCTTTGACTTATCCCTAAATAGGTCATCTATGCTTTAGAATTTCAACTCTTTCTGATTCTAGGACGTTCTTCAGGTGAATCTAGGAGCTTTGGGCTACACCATGATCAAACAGTGAAATTTCCAGGACGTACATATCAGATTAAGCTGACTGCATAGAGATCATAAATGACCCAGGAATCAAGTAAAAATGCTCACATTCAGAGTTTTGGGGATTTAAGGGTAGGGAACAAGGTGGTGTGAATCCTGACAAATACCTCATCACTCAAAATATTGCACATTTAAGATTAGCAGCCGAAAATACCAGAAGCATTCAGTCTCAAAACCATGTTCAGATTCTCAGAAGGGGCAAACAGGAACAGTGACCAGTAGAAGAAAGAAACTTGGACTGAATGGCAGTCAGAGGGAGGCTGGCCAGGCCCAGAGTTCACAGCACCCAGGTTGTTCACGGCAGGAGGGCAAGTGAGGGCAGCAAAGCACAGAGAAGACAGCAAATGGCCCAGACACTCGGAGAAGTCTCAAGTGTGCGTGTGCGTGGGGTGAGGGTAGGGGACAATCAGGACAGCTTCACGCAACCCAGGATTTGTGACTTACAGATGTAACTCGTAAGAACAAATGTTAGCTTCCTCTTCTACCAACTGAAGAGAACCGGACCACACTGTAAGTTTGCAAAATGGCAGGCCTTGGCCCAGCGGACAATCACGAAGTCTACTCGCGGGTTGCAAGCAACATTTTTTAAGGTGATGGAGTAGGATGTAATGATGTAATGAGGAAATTGAGGGGATGCAGTGGGATAGGATGAGGTCAGGTAGAACAGGATGCCACGGAATATTTCCACAACCCCACACCACAGGAACGGAAATCCTTACACTCAAGTCCTAGGCTCAGGCTGTGCTCCTCATCTGGCTGTTGACATGTTTCCCTTATAATCCGGTAATATTTTTTTAAAAAATACCTCAACCTGAATATCATGTGAAGAATAGCTATTGTTTTCATGAGCCTTGTTTATGTTTTATCATAAACAAGAAAGGTTTTAGTTTTGTTGCTGGCTGGCCTGGAACTTGTTGCATTGCTTCAAAGTCACAGTAACCCTCCTGCCTCTGCCTTCTGAGTACTGGGGTTACTGGCACGTACCTCCACACCTGACTCAAAACAAGGTTATGAAGTCTTTCTATACCTCGGGTTTCAGGCGACTTTGGTGTCATGCATGCAGCTTGCCTCCTGGTTGTCAGGAGCCCCCATGCCCTGCCTGCTCCAGGAGCTGAGGTGGAGACCACCCTCCTCACCCCCTTAACCTAGTCTGTGCAGGGATCAGCCTATGCCCTCAATAAATGATGGCCAGACTCCGTGTTTGTTGCCCAGCCTCCTGGGAAACGGGCAGTGGCATGGCCAAGGGATTACTTTTGGGTAAATATTTCTCTAAAGCTCATTCTTGCCACCATCCCCGGTATTCAGAGTGAGGGGGCCACCTCCCCCCAACAGTTCCATCATCCTAGTCCAAGGGAGCAAATGACCTCAGTACTCAGAGTGAGGGGGCCACCTTCCCCCAACAGTTCCATCATCCTAGTCCAAGGGAGCAAACGTCCTGACTCAAATGCAATGCAGAGAGTTTAGCAATAGAATCACCCCCAAAAAATCAATTTATAGGATATTTATGGTGAAATGATTGGGATGACATCATTTGGCATAGTAAATCTGAGACCTTTTACAAGGTATCTTAAAATAGGAAAGCATCCTGTGCATTGTGCACCTCTATATTGCACATATCTGTGTACATATATACATACATACATACATACACATATACATGTGTAAGCAGGCATTGTGTAAGTACATACTGTGATGCAGAGTCAGGACATGCATGGTACATACTGTGCTACGGAGTCGAGACATACGGTATATACTGTGATGCGGAGTCGGGACATACATGGTATATACTGTGATGTGGAGTCTGGACATGAACAGTACATACTGTGATGCGGAGTCAGGACATGCACGGTACATACTGGGATGTGGAGTTGGGACATACATAGTATACATTGTGATGCAGAGCAAATGCCCCGACCCAAAACAAGCCCTAGAGCTACACATTAGAGGTAAACGGTGGGTAGCAGGAAAGAAAGAGAAAGGGTAGGCTGGGATCCCTAACTCTGGTATTTCCCTTGCTCAAGCAGGGTTGTTTCACCAATCATGGTAGTCTTGAAAGTGACCCAATCAGCAAGGTACACTACTGTGATGTCACCCTTGAGACCACAGTGGGCATCAAGCTAACCTCCCCCTCAGGCAGGATTCATGGCTGCCTTTAGGGGTACAGAAGGAAACCTGTCCCTCTGTGCGTTTTTCAGGTCCCAGGCAGCTTCCCAAGACACTGGCATATCACTGGAAGGCAGATAAGAATTAGTCGTCCTAACTGACAGCTCAGGAATCAGGCTTAGTATACCACCTAAGCGGTTGATGCTCAGAACCAGATGCACACTGGAACCACAGGGAAGCACTTCCGACTTCCAGTGTCACTGGCACATCCAGATGTTCCTCAGTCCCCTCTAGCCATTCACCTCAATGTCCCTGTGGTGATTCCAGTAAGCAGCAGAGCTGCCCAGAAGAGCTCTCCCTCATGACCGTGAGTTCTGAGCCCACTCCAAAAGACCAACTTTTGGCATTGGGTAAGACTTGAGAGTTTCCATTTCTAACAGGCTCCCAAGCAAAGCTGATGCCGCTGAGCTGGGGAAAGAACTAGAACATTGAGAATCAGCACTTGGGACCGATGGACTGACCTGTCTCTTCTGACTGAAGAGAATGTTTCCTGGCTGGAGAAGTGCTAACCTACAGTGGAGCACTCCTTGGGTCTTCCGCGTGCATGCCGGGGAATGTAGTGAACCCTCTGGCTAGAGGTCAGAAGTTCTGGGAGGGACTCCACCCGCACTGTGAGCAGCAGAGCTCTGGACACGAGTGCCTGGCTTCCAGGCTCGGCTTCTACCCCAATCTCTCACTGCAAGCAGACCTTATCCAGGCAACCGTGACTGCATGTCCATGTCCTGCCTGCAGACGCAGGAGAATATGCCCTTCACTCGGGAAAACCACCCAGGTATTGGGTCCCACCTTCATCTCTGAGTCTCAATTCCTCCATGTAAAGCAAACCATGTTCCCTCATCCCTCTCCTTCTTCTCTGTCATAACAGAACTGGGATATGCCTCCTAAGTGCCCAGCATATGCTGTTTACACCCCATGCTGCTCAGAGACTAGCTCGACACAATAACAGAGACAGAGCAATCATCACGGCAAGAGAGGGTGCCGTGAGCCCCTGTGGGGCGTGAGGCGAGCAGCTGGGCTGAGGGAGTGCTCAAGGAGAAAGATACAGCCTCCTGGGTTCAGGTTCTTGGGCCTGCCACCCCTCTTCCTCCTGAGGGACTGGCCCAGTATGTAGTTTTACCAAACAGACATATTATCAGACTTCCATCTAACTGCCTATGTTTGTCCGGATGGATCAGCCCTGCTCTCAGCCTTCACTAAACAGGTTCTATTTGTAGTGACTGGTGCTTAGTTCAGAGACTTACAACTGGTCAGAGGACTATGGCAAAGTGATTGCTGAATTCTGGACCCTAAACCAGACATCTACACCAACACCCCACCCCACCTCAAGGCTCAGAGAGCATCAAGGAAGAGCAGGAAGAAGAAAACGTAAGTGCCAGGAGAGGTCGTTCTGGGAAGGTGTCTCCTGGACGTGACGTGGTGGCTGGGTTCAGGAACTCACCGTGACTCTGATTTACCTGCACAAGACTGGGACTGTCCAAATCCCACCATGCAAAGGGGAGGGGTTTCTGAGGCCCCACCCCTCTCTCGGTACCTACAGGCAGTTGATGGTCAATGGGGAAAGCAGTGTTATTTTTATTGGTGTTGTCACTGATTAAGGGGCCTGCATGACAGTAAATGACTCCCCCACTTGCTCATGAGAACAACCAGAATTATTAACAAACTCAGTGGGTCACAAGGAAATATAGTAAAGGGGGCGAGGGTTGCTGGGAAGAATAACTTCAGTGGACGAGGAAAAGCGATGAGAACGGATGATGGCAGAGGGGAAAATGATGAAAATTCACTCTACATGCCTCTGTATGAAGTTACGGAAGAATAATGTTTTACTGTTCAAAACATGAAGAACAAATCTGTGGAGCACAGGGTAGATTCTGTGGCGGGGACGGAAGAACGGCAGGCTCTAGAGAGGAGCTGAGGAAGCAAGCAGCCCGACCACAGGCAAGGACAGACTCGAGGGCCCGGCGTGGCTTCTTACGTCACTGCAACCCTGAGCTCCAGCAGTAAGGGAGGACCAGCTTCCAGCCATCTCCACAAAACAGGAGCGAAAACAAAGAGGTGCCACATCTCACCCTCTCTCCCCAAGGGTTCCGGCCACCCAGATCCCCATTCACTGGGGCTCAGGGTCACCTCCTTGTAGGACTCCATGGCCACTTTATCTAGAAAGCACTCCTCTGCACTACCTGTGTGCTGGCCTGACATTAAAACTAGTGATCACTGTGTCTCCCCCACTGAAACACGAAGTAGAAACAGAGCCCATGGCTGAGCCTCCTCTCTAGAACACGGACAGGTGCCACACACTCAGTCCTGACTGCTGGCTAAGTGAATCATCTCAATCCCCAGGCTTCCTTCCTCTGGGAGTCACTAGGGGTCTCCCTCTTTTTCTCACCCAGCCAGAGAGCCACCAAATCAGAGAGAGGAAAAGAGAAAGGGGAGGAGCTTCAGGGATGAGTCAGTGGCAAGTCAGAAAGGAGAAGACCACACTGCTTTGGGCTGAGAACCTGCAGAGTTATGGCAACCAGGTGGGACTAAGAAGGAGGCACAACCAACAGAGAACCTTAGAAACCAGGCCAAGGAGCCACGATGGTATCCCACAGCCCAGGAAAGCAAACTTTCCCATAACAATCTCTTCCCATTACCTAACTCTGCCACTGTGGTGCAAAAGCAGTCAAAAGATACAGAAAGGGGTCTATGTGGCTGTGTTCCAATAAATCTTTATTTATAGAGACAGGAATTGTAATTTCTCATGTTCATGTGTTAAAAAATAGTATTTCTCCTTTTGACCTTTCCCATTTCAAGCTATATAAACCATTCTTAGCTCCTGGGCCACAACTAGAGACAGGCAGTCTGCCTCTGCCACGACTCTGGCCCAACCCCTAGGCTTTTGGAATGGTTTATATAAACAAAGGGAAAGAGCCCAGCAAAGGAAATAAAAGCTAGGGTATCCCCCTTTGCCGCTCATCTCTGCACTGCGGAAGTGCCACAGGTCTTCCAGGACCATCTTCACCAGAACCCTATGTCGCCACCTTCTATAAGAAGTAAATTAAAACTGAACATTCACGCCAAGCTTGCATTTGGATAACAGCCCTCATGCTAGCAGAGTAAATCGACATAAACCATTTTATCTCTCTGCACAAATCAGGCTCAACTTTTCACAAGAAAAACTTCAGTATAAATAGGGGAGAGTGTGAAATTGTGTGTGCATGTGTGTGTGTGAACTGAGTTTTGCTCTACCGGGCCTCCTTGGGTTTACAGATTATGCAGGGCTAGTTTGGCCTGTCCTAGGCTCCCTCTCATAGCCCAGAAAGGATCCAGGACAGACTGCGTATAATGAGATGCCCCTTGTTCCCTCACACGAGGCATCGATGTGTACTTGGCAAAGAAAATCAAAGTCACAAATCCCAAGCAACCGAGAGCACAGGACAAAGACAAAACCTGTCCTTCCAGCTGAGCCTACTGTGTTGCTTTCCTGGGACTTAAGGTACAACCCGTGTAATCACACCGGTCCCAAAGGCCTCACGCTTGATAAAATGTTCTTTGGTGACATCATAGTTCTCAATAAATCTTGACCATGGGCCCCTCTTCACACTCTGCACCGAACCCTGCGTAGGTATTCAGTTCCACTCAGAGTGTAGCAGCTTGGTTCGCAGCAGGGCTTCTGACAACTTCTACGTGGATCTACCCCATTATACATTTGGGGACTGGGAAGTAACCACAGACTGAGTCCAGGGGCCCAGAAGACCCACTATGAGCCAGACTTAGCCGAAATCCCATCAGTCACTTGCCCTCCACTAGTCCCTACTTTAACTGGAGGGCCACAGTCAGAACCAGTATCCAACAGACCCCAGAAAGTCTGATTGTTTCCTTTTTCCCAATATAGAGTTACCCCAGTAAAAGGCCACAGTCCCCTCTGGGGAAGGATGGAAGAAAAGCTAACAAAAAAACTCTTTGGTATTATATTAAGATCCTTCTTCAAAGAGACCTGACCTTCCCTTCATTCAAAGGGTTCAGGGTCTGGGCTCATCAGCAGTGTTGTAAGAGTTAACCCAAGTTATGGGACACCAGTACCTGCTTGCCCGTCGTGACACCATTAGGCAATTATATTCAAGTGCCTATTTGACTCTATCTTTCTAAAAGGTAATGTCAAGTCAAATACCAGAATCTATTTGATACGTAAATCTCTACTTCTAAGCCAGGCAATACAAAGACACCGTAGTCTGGGGCAATCCAGGCTTCCTGGCCCACGGTCCCCTTCCCTGTATGCCTGCCTTTTTGGAGCTCATCCTTCTGCACATCATCTCGGCTTAGTCCAAAGCTGCTCCAGGATGCTTGCTAGAATGCTGCCTGGGGCACAGCCTCTTAGGGGTGCCCATGCGGGCCTACCTTCTTCTCTGACTGCAGACCCCTCTATCCTTAATATGAAGAGAGACTTCAAACAATATCTGAGCTCCAGAACGCGAGAGAAAGCAAAATGGGGAGCGATGCTGCTAGCTGCCATTCACCTCTGATCTCCCAACAAGAAAGTCGGCTGTAGAATAAAACCTCCTTTTAAAATTTCCACAAGCTAGGAGCTATGCCCTTAGGACACAGCTCTGAAGTTTCATATCTCCTATCTGCCAAGTGCTAAGAAGACTGGAAAATTCTCTAGCAAGATTAAAGAAAATGTATCTCCATCCTGGACCCACCAGAACAAAAGCAGAGTCCATGTCCAAATTCACCAATGATGTCATCGCTAACACTGGGCCCAGCCTGGCCCTGGAGCTAGTCAGCCTGAGTTTGAGTCTTGGTTGATACAATCTTTAGCAAATTGCCTTGGGTAAGTTTCTTGACTTCTATATAACTCGGTTTCCTCCTCTGCAGAACAGATAGACCAATATCTGCCTTATGGGACAATTATGAGGCATTGAAACTACACATATGTAGATGAAAGCTGAGCAACTGTTCAATAGATATCACCATCTATAAGCACTATGGATGGTCTTGAAATAAAGTATTCTTCGCAGGAAGTAATCCCAGCCTTGGGATGCCTGAAATCACCACCCTGGGACAAGCAAGCAGTATTGCTCTTTCTCAGTCATCTCAATGAAGTACCTGTCCTTAGATGCACATGAAGACAGCTCATAGAGTCATGCTTCCCCAGGGGCCTCCCGGATCTGAAATTGGAGATCTTAGCACATGGTGGGGTGGAGGGAGCCTGCCTGCTTCCCTAGGAGACCTTCAGCCAAGTGACTATGTAGAGGTGAGCACCCTTGCCATGTGGGGCAAACAGTCAGTCAAGGCGGCTACATTTTCTCTGCTATTCATCCTCACCCATACCTAACCAAACTCAGTACTAGTGTCCAGGGGAAAGTTGGCTTTGGCAAGAAAAAATATTTAGAGCACCCTCCAACCTTCCTGCTTCAGTCTCCAATACCACAGGACCCCAATTTCATGTTGAGTACACATATTACTCACAGGCTCAGAACTGTCATGGTCAAAGGAACCTCACTGTCAAGTTCATAAGCAAGGCCTCTTTTGAGACCTCCCAGAACCTGAATGAACTTCATGTTTCTTCCAGTTCCTCCCTGGCTGTGACCTTTGCTTCTGTTCCCTGGGCTTGCAGACTAAGTCTCTCCTGGTCAGCTCCACCCTGGCCATACCACAGCAGATCCCACAGTGAGCAGCTAAAACAGAAACGAGGTCAACGACTCACTGGCCCAGATGTGCAGAAAGATGGATGGGGCATACATGGCCAGTGGAATCCAGGTCCTGGCAGACACACACTGGACAGTCTTGTGAGGATCAGCTCTCACACAGAATACTAGTTCAGGGGCAGAAAGTGACTCTGGGTCCTGGTTGTAACCCCAGGAGCATTTTGTCCCAAACAAAAGATAATTTTTATATATTATAATAGTATGCTTGTCCTTGATAGCCCAGGATGCTGTCATCTTCTAAGATCTCTAATCTAAGTACGGTGGTGAGCAACTCCAGAGCCCAGAGGAGGGAAACTGGCTTATGAACTTCTTGACTTCTTGCACAAGCACAGTTAGGATCCCAGGTGCCCTTGGTATAACCTCCATGGCACGGCAGATGGAGCTGTGTGTTAACCGTTTGTGCCTCCGGAGCTGCTCCAGGGGCAACCATCCTTGTCTGTCAGTCACTCTCTTTCTAACTCCTAACTGAGCTGGCTCAATAAAAGAGGCCATGATCTCACCCAGGGAGAGATGACTTCCGGACAGGAACATGACCCTAGGAAGATCAAAGAGGAGTTTCTTTTCTGATACATAAATCTTATGACTGGTGACTGGTGCCAGGCACTGCCAGGGCCTGGATTTATGAAGCAGGGTCAGCAGTTCCTACCTTCTGATTAAAGGCATGTTTTATCACACTTCACCAAGGATTTAATTTGGTGAGTATTTGTTTATTTCTTCAATTGCTTAGTTCATTTATAAAAATCCAAGAATTCAGACTTGTGCACCCCAAGAAAAGAACTTGGGGTCAGAAGAATGATGTCAGTCCCCAGCGATGCATTCTGTATCACCATCCCCAGTCTAACCCCAGTGACCTGGCCCAGCAATCTGGAAGAACTTGGACCTATGAGTCCTGATGAGTCTCTCATCACAGAACCTGCATGAGCTCAAGCCCAACAAAACCCCAGCTTGGACAGTGAGAAGTGGGAGCTGTGGCCATCTGATTGTTTCGGGGACAGGAAAAGCCAGCTGTCTTCCATGCAGTGAGACCTAGCTATCACACTCCAGGCAGGCCCCAGACCCGGGAGTCAAGGCAAACTAAACTCAACTGGTTTCTGTTTTCTTTTAAAGGTAGGAGGACATGAAATTGGATGGGAGGTAGAGGGGGATCTGACAGGAATTCGGGGGGACACATGTAAATATGATCAAAATACACTAAATTCTCAAGGAATGAATAAAACCATTATTCAATTTTTTTTAAAAAAATGTTCATTAAGCTTACTTGCCCATGTGCTGCATTGTTCCCAGCTTGTTCTGTTTCCGTCACCTCTTCCATCATTGCTTATAAAAATATGTGTACGCACACTTCAAGGCTGAGCTCAGCTGTCATGGCCTCAAAGGAGACTTACAGGCTCCCCGATTCAGTAGGTGAACTGCTTTCTTATCCTGTTTGATAGCAGGTGGACTGGATGGTTGGCTTCTGGCTTTCAGGAACATGGGCCTACACCCCTGGAGTTGTATCCTTCTATATAGGTGGATTACATGGCCCATCAGACTGTGAGTCAACGGCCAGGTCTCATGTTTGCTTGCTGTCTTCAGTGTCAAGAGAAAGAATGCTTATTCATAGGTTCACTTTCCAAAAGTACTTTCTAAACCCCCCTTCTCATAGCACAGCTGACAGAATGACCTTCAAGTACCTCCTGTTTATCAAAGCCAGAAGCCAATCTGAAGGTGCACACTTAGCATGAAAATAAAGCCAAGCAGAACGCTTCTCAGGGCACATTTTCTAGCCTCTGGGAACAGGGGCCTGATGTTTACTCTGCTCAAGTCAGCACACAGTACCCCCTGGATCTGAAGGGAAATCATTAATTTCACAATCATCACATTGAGACTGTGGCCTTCGAACCTAGTTGGGCTCATATGGTCACTCCACTGAGCTATTCTCACCACATTCATGGATCTGGGGACTAGGGACTAGATAGAAAAAGCCGTAGTGCCAAGTTATTGTTGCAAGTTGGACAGCCTTCTCTGATGTTCTACATGCAAAATATTATCCTAGATCCTGCATGGGCCATACCCTACCATGCCATTCACAGAAAAAGGGATAAGAAGTCCAACTTTGGACAAGTAACAATTTCTGTCCCATCTCCTGAACAAAACAGAGATATAACAATGAATTAAATGATTTGAGTCCTTACTAGTAGCTGCTAAGTGTTACTGTTTATTAAAAAGCTAATAATCCGTTCCATTTTTTAAATTATGCAAAAAAGTCAATATTATAAATTAAATTAATTAAGCCTAAAATTAATGGAGTGGAATCATAAGGGAGGAGGGAAGTTAAGTTCTAGCATCTACATTTTCCTCCCCATTTACAACATGCTGATAAAACAACAGATAAAACATTTTAGTGTACCTGCCATGGGAATCTTAACTGGTCAATGGGCAGACTCAGCCCTCTCCTTGGACAGCTGGGAGTGCTGGAGGAAGGAGACAAGGTTCTTTAAACTACTAGCCTTCGCCGTTGACTCCTAGCTCTGCTTTCGTTTCATCTGTTGCTATTATTCAGTCTTCCTCCTGCTCAATAAAATGACCGCATGGCACGTTCTAAACAACCGTGCATAATGTTTCCAAACAAAGCACCATTTGAACTTGTGTTTTCTGGACTGCTGCCCTCTGCCACGTGAAGTCCAAGCACCCTCTTTGCTGAGAGACTCAATGCCAAGGTTGCGCCATAACACCCTACAGCGAGCAAGAGGCCTCCTCTGAGGCCTCCCAGAACAGGCTTGTATAAACACGGAGTGTGGCTCTTGAGGTAGACATGAAACATTTGCACTCTTCTCTGCAAATCTGAAATGAAGAAACAAAGCTCATTATACAAGCTAACCCCACTCCTACATTCTGAACTGTCCAAACACACTCTGTTCAGCAGCGTGCACTTCTATGGCTTGGCCTGGATGGGACCAGCGGGGGGGGGGGGGCAGTAGAGGGAGGGAGAAAAGGGCCTTGTCTCATAAGCTCACAGAGACCAAAGTAGCAAGAACAGAGCCAGTGTTCCAGCATCTGCTGGTTTGGGGATCTCAGCAAATGGACTGGGCTGTGGGCTCCTGGGCATCCAGAAATGAGGACCTCTTTAGTACAATCAATGGGAGGCACCATTGGGCCAGTCCTCACTAATAAGTCTTTGTTCTACAAAGTCGTAATGGACTTCGTAACATGTGTCCATTAGCAAACACTTTCTAGGTGAACACCATGCCCAAGGCCTAATATTAATCATCCCATTGCCCTTATGTGTATACAGATGCATTACTCTATAAGGAAGGAAGATCTACCTGTGCAAAATGTTTACAACTTATGTGGAGACAAAAGAAATAATCCAACTGAAAAGAAAAATAATGCTGTAAGCACCCAAGTTAGTACTCATAAAACTTTGGTCAGGATTACATTTTAGGGTCATGTTTAAAACAAAAAGAGAAGTCACGGCAGCCTGTTGGATATTTTAATTCTTAGAATCTGGAATCTGGGCCCCTATAACTTTAATAAGGAGCCATGAGGATTTAAAATGAACAAAAACCACTACACTAAGTGATGAGACAGGCATTCATAATGACTCCATGAAGGTCAATCTTAAGTGGGATCTCCTGGGTCCAATACAGGAGGGAAGAAAGTCTCAGTAAGGAACAAATCCTTCTGAGATCTGGATGATGTGTCATCTTCCTGCCCAGAATCTTCCAGCTGCACAGTGTGGCTCTCGAGCTTCCAGGCCGCCTTTTCCTCTAGCAGTGATTTGTGAATTTCTCTTAAAGCAGTGATTCTTCACCTTCCCAATGCTGTGGCCTTTAATACAGTTCCACATGTTGTGATGACCCCCCTAACCAAAAAATTATTTTTATTACTACTTCATAACTGTAATTTTGGTACTGTTATGAATTGTAATGTAAATATTTGATATGCAGAATATCTGATAGGCAACCCTTATGGAAGAGTCTTTCAGAAACCCCCCAAAGGGTCAAAGGTTGAGAACTGCTGTCTTATAGAGATTAAAACTTCCTGACTGTTACGGAAGTTATACTCACATATAAGCATGGCTATCACCGCCATGGGTTAAGATAGACAGAATTTAATGATTTAACCTTGTAAAGGTTTTTTTCCACCCTTCATGGAGCTTCTGTATCCTGAAAAGGATCCATCTGCTTCCAAATAATACACTGGTAAAAGCCAAATGTTGTCCTCAGTAAGAACATGGAAAAGCAAGGGTGGTCACACACCTCATCTGCCCCACTGTGCTGGTGCCAGACACGGAAACAGAAATAGAGTCACAGAGACCAACAGCACCACCTCCAACAGAGCCATCAGGCAGGGGGCAGGCATGGGCAATTAACACGGTAAGGCAGGCCATGCAATAAAGGACACATTCAGGACTCAGAGCAACTTCACTGACCCCAGCCAAGGTCAGTTCCAACCACAGCCTTAGTCAGTCTCCTTTTCTGGGGGCTCCAAGTCTCCTGGCTCAGATGGCTCATGGGATAAAAGGACTGGATAATGCTGCATGTGAGAGCAGATGCCAGTGGGGGAAAAAGAAGGCAAAAGACACCACAAAGGTCACATGGTAGCACTGCACACAGAACTAAGGTCCTCATCTACCCACTCAAGCTTAACCTCTTCCTCCAGGAAGATTTTTGGACCTGTCCATTGGTGGTAACTTAGTTTTCCTCTTAACAGAGTGTTTGTCTACAATTAGCCAGGGCCACTGGGCCAACAGCATTAACACTACTGAAAAACAGTTTCTCAGGCGCCAGTCATACAAAATGTACATTGAAAGTGTTGCCCCAGAAATCTGTGTTCTAACAAAGTTCTCTTCCCATTCAAAACCAGGCTGGGGCTTGGAGGGAGGTTGAACTCAGCTCTGGGTCTGGACCACCAACTGGACACTGGTGCTTCTCTGCACATCTCTCTGTTCCTGGCTCCCACAAAGTAAGGTCATGGCAGAGCCTGGCTCTCAGGTACATATCCACACCCCAACCTGCCTGAGATGAATGGTCACAGAGAGCTCACACCCTGCCAACGCATTTTAATTGTTAAAAAATTAGAAAATATAAGATGTAACAAAATGCAATGCTTGAGTCCTCCCACTGAAAGCAGAAGAGGGAGGAGATCTCAGAAGCCTCATTGTTCATCGGGACTTTGCCAGTGATAAGCCTTTGTTTCTCCTTCCTTGGGCAGACAGTCCACCAACATCAGGAGTTCACCACCTCCGCATTCCCTTGGCAAATATTGACTGACAGTGAGTGCCAAGCACACAGATGTTTGTGAACATGAACAAACCAGAAAGACAAGATCCTTTCCCTGAAGGTGCTGACATTACCATTAACAAAATGGGCCAATAATCATGATAAAATCCATACATATCAACTATGCAAAGATACCGGACAGGAGCAAAATACAAAAATAGACGTGTATGAAAAGGTCATAGGAAAACTCGTTTTTTGTACACTAGTAAAAAAATTAAAAGATATAAGACAACCCCAAATTTAAGAAAATTCTATCATAAAACAAAACAAAACAAAAAAAACCCTAACCAAAACTCTTGATAAGCCACAATATGAATTATAAGAAGGAATCAGATTTGGCAAAAACTCGATGCCATGCATGTACGAATATGATGGTGGGATTTATGATTTTATAGACCAACTGAAAATGAATAAAACGTAAAATGTATCAAAATGTATCAGATAAACCCAGGGACATTCTATGAAATGTCAAAGTCATGAGACAAGAAAAGATGAGCGGTGGTTGGTAGGCTAGGATGACATGGCAGGCAGATGTTACATGGCATCCCAGAGTGGATCATGGAAAAAGCATTTGCTTTGGTAAGCAATTTAGACCAATGTGAAATCTTTGGTTCTAGCACTGTCAGACTCTACTATTGCATAAGAGATGATCTTTAAGGAGGGTTGGTCAAAGGGTATACCAGATGTCTCTGTACTAAATTGGTAACTTTTTGGTATAATATTACGGATGAAAGATTCACTCAAAAAAGCAGTATCCAAGAAGAAATGATTTTAAACAGAAGGATGCTTCATCTATCATATGAGCAAAACTCTGAGCCAGAAGAGGTGCCAACCAAAGGGTTAGTAAACGACACCAAGTCAGCTTAGGCTGTATTCTGAACAGTGCAACGCGGGCTTCACTGCAGTGTTCTCTGTAGGTGGAACTTCACAGTGCTGCAGCTACACCCCAGGTAGACGTAGCCTCTAGAAAGGAGAGAGATGGTATAAAGAAGATAGGAGTCTTAACAAGGTCAAGAGCAAGGCATTTCCACCTTCTTTGTTAGAACTACCCAGTTCCAATGCTCTTTCCAGCAAAACCCTTTAGGTCCTTCTTCCATCTCTTTTAGATCTTATGGCCTAGCATCCTCAGCATCTGACCCCCTCATCTTGGCACTGTCCACACACTGCTCCAGACCCCATGAATCAGGCTGTAACTACCAAATGACAAAGAAGGATTGTTCCGGCCACAGCTTCCCATTTTCAGCCCTTCAGAAAAGAGAGGACAATGTAATCGAAAAGCAAGACTCTGACAGCCTGAAACCCCAAGTTCTAAAGGCCTTGACTAATCTCCCTCTACCAGGCCTGAGCTCCACATCTGTAACACTACAGGCTACAATTAGTTTCACCCCAAGATCCTTCCCCATTCTCATATTATACGATGAGGAGTATTTGAAATGAAATTGTGCACGGTAATTGCAGCTGAAAGGTAAAACACAGGGTTGTGATGGTGGCCATGACAAGCTCCAAGGACTCCCACCCCAAATGAGTCATCAGGATCAGAAATGGCAATCATTACTATTAATATAATAATACTTTAAATTGCGTTTCCATTTACATGATATTTTTATATGCCTTATCTCATGTGATCCTCATAAGCTCCCAGTGAGGGCAGCAGGAAATATGTCATTTCTCTTGTACAGAGAAGAAAACTGAGTTGGACAGATATTTGATTATCAGTGACAGTACTGGGCCCGGAACACGGGTTGTGAGATACCTGGGGCCATCTTTCTGTCACAGTATCCCATAACACTCATGCCACCAACTCTTTTTACGGGACTTGGCCAGGCAGATTCATACAGGGAAACCTAGGAATGTGCTCCCTTCCAGAAAGGAAGGTGTCCAAATGATGTCTAAGTTGTCTTACACTGTTCATCCATTGGACCCCTAGGAGCACAATCTCCTCAAAGAAGAGATTAAAAACACCCTACATTTGCTTCCCTGTGACTCAAAATAGAACTTATGAGACATCACAGCTGAGCCCGTTACAGCATCATCTGTCTCAAAATAATAAAAATAAAGCAAAATGAGAATGTGAAGAAAAAAGACCAATTTCAGTGTTAGTGTCCGGCATAAATGGCAAGAAAAGAAGAATGGCCAAAGTTAGGGTGAGGGGGTCAGCTACCCCTAAAGATGCAAGGTTTACAGTTGTCCTATTAAGGACATGTTGGCCAAACCTTCCCACCACTAATGACTTTGTCACCCTCCACCATTTGACTGCTCCTTGGCTTTGTTGTCATTGTTTCTTTGTTTTTTAAGGGATCTTAAAATTTCTTATTGTTTTTATTGAGCTGTATATTTTTCTCCGCTCCCCTTCTTCCTCCCCCTCCCCTTCTGCCCTCCACCATGATCCCCATTCTCCCAATTTACTCAGGAGATCTTGTCTTTTTCTATTTCGCATGGAGATGAGATTGGCTTCTCTTTGTAAAGGACATGTGATTACTTACACTCTTGTCTCCCACGAGGATAGAAAATGTGTTCCAGTCAGCCTACAGTTTCCCATCCATGTGCAGCCTGGTTCTCCCACACTCACCATTGACAGAGCCTGCCTGGCCAGCCAGACCCAAAGTGGATGACCACTGCCTGTCATTCTGGAAAAGGCCAGCCAGTGCGAGAGCTTGGCTGCTAAACAGGCATAGGGAGTTAAGTGTCTAGCCTCCCATAGGGTAAGTGTCTCCCCAGACATCGGTCCCCAGGGCTCTGAATGGAGCTGAAAGCACATGAAAGATCAAACTAGAAGGTGATCTTACCTCTGCACAGAACTGTGAGGACACAGTGCAACCACACTGGAAGACACACGTGTGCGCGCACGCGCACACACACACACACACACACACACACACAATTTCTAAGTGCCCCCCAGGAACTAAAACACCAGCGCATACCATGTGCCTGGAGTCAAGACTGACGGCAGTCAGACACAGCAGTGCTCTCCATTCCTCTGGAAGGTGGATCACAAGGCCGAGCCCTGCCAGGAGGCTGTGGGCAAACACACGTACACACACACACGTACACACACACACACACACACACACACACACACACACACCTACACCACTCTTCTCTCCTTTCCTTTCTACAGACAAGAACCCTGAGTGTGCTGGGGCCCTAGACAGGGCAGATCCCCAGGCAGCAGGACCCTGCAACTTCCACTAGATGCGAGGAGAATATCCTACCAACAGTATCTACACTGACGAGACTAATGAGAGTTTAAAAAGGTGCCATACACCCTCTTCTGGTGCTTTGTTCCTGGAGCTGAGGGTCATTTCCTACAGCCACTGTGTCTCCTGGCCTAGCCCATTAACTCAACAGAGTAGTTGTCAAAAAACAGTGTGATTATAAATTCCATCAAACCAGAAAAGAGATTCAGTAGAAAACAGACACGCCTCCTCATACTTCCTCAAGCTGGTTAAACGGATAAAAATGACACCCTATAAAAGATGAACCCAGGCCGATGGACTCCAGGGGCCAAGGTTCTCTATTATGTCTGCACTTAGGCTCTCTGAGGATTGGTCTATAATGTGCACACACAGGGCACACTCGCAGCTTACCAGCTCTCATTTTCTCAAACACCCAGACTCTCACTCCTGACTACTGACCTCTTGTCAGACAGGTAAGCACTTCTGATCATAGCATCAAATACCTCTCTAACATAGGCAGGAGACGCTGCAAGGGGTCAGGAAGAGAACGCTGATATACCAGGGAAAATAAAAGGCACAGAGACATGGTAGTTCACAAGTAGAAAACAGAAACAGATTTGAATGTTTGGTTGTTTTTTGGGGAGGTTTAAAGATGGAAGTCAAGGCTTCACGCATGCTAGGCAAGCATTCAACCACTGAATTATAACCTCAGCCCTAAATATGGTGTTGGGACGTTAGAAAAGGTGATTGTTGACGGTCATAAAGAACCAATGCAAAATAAAATGACACACAACATGTCATTGGTCAGATTCACAAATTTTAAAACACGTGCAGAACCCCAAGTTGCATATGGTATATGGAAATGAGGCTCCGCAACACCACTCTCCAGCAGAGACACCTCTCTGTATGTCAATTTAGTAGTGTCTTTCAGCACATAAACAGAAAATCACTTTCAATTCAGTCTACTCAACGCCTAGAAATTGACCCAACATGCATCCTGGTAGATGTGCAAAAAGACTCATGTGCAAGATTAATCATTGTTTGAACTGCAACAGATGGGAAACAGCCTAAATGCCCGCTGGTACTAACCGCATGAGGACATCAAACAGATGAAAAGTCTACCTCAGAGTTTACAAGAGCTGGTTCTGCAACACCCAGGGGTGGGGGAGGAATCAGCAGGTGCTCAGCATTCACAGGTCCCCAAGTCATGATGCTGCAAGGCAGCCTTACCCTGAAGACACTCCAGGAACATGATTCAATATTTGACAAGGTGTGAATCTGTCTCCATGCACTTTCTTCGTGTTCTGCTTATTTTAAGCACATAGAACATTAGCAGCAATGCAGACAACAGCGCGACAGCTGTGTTTCCATCTTCCTCACTCTCCTGACGTCACAGCCAGTAAATACAAGCTCCAAAAATGAACAAGCCGTGTCATCCCCAGCAGTGTGCTTCAAAAGGCCACACACACCTTCCCCCAGATGAAGGATTCTGAGCCAGCCCTCATAACAGCCCTCAGTGCAGACTGGTTAGCTAGAAACCTGTAGGCAAAGCCAGGCAGCTGAACTCAAAAGCAGAATTCGATCCCCAACTCAGCAGCAACTTCTCAGGATCTGTTAGAATTAAGCAGAAACACCCACCTTTCAACTTAGAGGCACCTCTCACAGAGGACAGGACCAGGTGGGAAGGTGGCATGCACCAGCAGGTCATTCGGGTCACAGCATTGCCTCAGTGGGGAACACAAGGCACCCTACAACAACCTGAAAGTTCACTGTAAGATGAGGGGGGCACGTTGGTACACCTGCCCGGTGAAGATTCTGTGCTGGAAGGAATGGAATGCCTAAGGAGTCTGCCTACCCATTCCCCCAGGGCTCTCTCCTCCCTGCCCTCTCCGAACTGCTTCTCCTCCTCTGGAACTTCATTGCTACCACCTCTCATCCCTCCTTGGGCCTGCCTTCTTTACTCTTCTCCAGAGAACAAGACATGACAAGACAGCACCCTGCCTCAGGACCTTGTCACTGATCCACAGTCTCCTTTCCAGGAGTTCTGTGTGCTTTCACCTCTGCCCAGCCTTTAATTTCCATTAAAAAAAAATACCTCAGTGAACCCCACTCTTGACTCCCCAGCTCAAATTACAAAGGGAAGCAAAATGGCCCAGCAGGTATAGATACTTGGCTTTCAAGCCTGAGGAAGATCCTACCCCCCAGGTGGTTGTCCTCTGACCTCCACACACTCAGAGCACACACTTGGGACACCCCCTATAAACACACACACACACACACGCACACCAAACTAATTAATTAATTTATTAATAAAAGGGTACCCCATCCTCTTGAGTTTTCCTGAAGGCACTTGGCTCAGAGCTGCTTTAGCCCTCTGGCTCTGTAAAAAAAAAGGACTTCCGTCCGTCTTACTCCCTGCAGGATCCCTAACATCTCACACACAGCAGATGACATTAACAACTGAGTGGAAAACCTATCGATACATCGCAGGCCTGGAGAAATGAGAGCAAGAGTCTAGCAGTGAGTCCCACTAGGAGAGGAATATGTGGCAGCCGGGAGCCACCGAAGTAGAAATAAGACTACGATTTATTAATATTATGGCTTACCAATTACACTGGCTTTGTAGGAAAGGCATTAAAAAAAAGCAAAGTATAAACTAAAAACCATAGCACAGTACAAGCTCAGAAGAGGCCAGGGAGAAATGGGCTGACAAAGGAAGACAGAGAGAAGCCAAACCATGTCTAACTGCTGTTGCTGTTGCTTCCTCTCTTCTTCAAACATCTCATCCCAGAGTCTCCAGGGAAAATCAGACCTTTCCAGCATCAAATGCAGCCCACTTTAAGTGGATGGACTGGCTGTTATGTTCACACACGAAATTCAAGAGTGTGTGCTGGGCCAAAAAACTAAAAACCCAGACTGTGCTCCCACCATCTTGGTGAGACTGGAAAGGGACCACAAAGACCACAAAAAATTGGTAAGGCAAGTCGGACCGCTATAGCCTGCTAGTCTGAAAAGGGCTGGGAGAAGGCAGCAAAGGGAACGGCCACAGCTGTGCCTCTTCACCAAGTGACCTTTGTCAAGGTCACCCTAACAACTCTAGACCACAGGTCCTTCCTCTGTACAAGGAAAACTAAAACTGTCTCATGCAGGTGTTGGGTCATGCACCTGTAATCCCAGTGTTGGGGCTGAGACAGAAGAGTCAGCCAGATCAAGGCTAGCCTGGTCTCCATCAGCGGTTCTCAGTGCTTCTGACGCTGTGACCTTTTAATAAACGTCCCAATGTTGTGGGGACCCCCCCAATATAAAATTATTTGTTACTACTTCAAAACCGTAATTTGGGTCCTGCTATGAATCATAATGTAAATATCTGCAGTGTCTGGTGGTCTTAGGCAAACCCTGTGGAAGAGTTATCGATCCAACCTCCAAAGGATTGTGACCCACAGGTTGAAAACAGCTGGTTTACATAGTGAGTGCCAGGCCAACTGGAACAAAGTGAGACCCTACCTCAGAAATTAAATAAATAACTTTAATTAAACAGGCTGGGGAGGTTAGGAGATGGCTTAGTGGCTAGAACACTTGTCTACACAACCACGAAGACCTGAGTTCAGATGTCCCACAGCACATGCAAAGTAGCGACAGCTCCCCCAGGCTCTCCATGACGCGGGGCAGCCAAAGGATATCTGAACGGAGTTCCAGTGAGGACCCGGTGATGATGCTGTACCAGAAACCAAACCAGACCAGACGCACTGCAATGAACACTTGCTAGTAAAGCTGAGTGGAGCCAAGGGTCTGCTAAGTGACACACTGCTCCCAGCGCCACAAGGGCGAATAAAGAGGTGTTGGAGGTGCGGGAAAGATGGAGAAGCGAAGGGGTTTTTTTTTAGTTTTGTTTTGTTCTTATTTTTGTTTGTTTGCTTGGTTGTTTTATTTTGTTTTGGTTTGATTTTTTTTTTTATTTTCTTTTGGGGGAACTGCAGGGGTGAGGAAAGGACATGAGGGGACAGGGAGTTGGGCAGAACTAGGGTGCGTGATGTGAAATTCCCAAAGAAGCAATAAAGAAATAATGTTTTTTAAAAAATATAAAATGCATTAGCACACATCTGTAACCCCAGCAGTGGGGTGGGGGAGAGGATAGGCAGGTCCTAGGGCCTACAGCACACCTGGTCTAGCCAAAGGTCTAGTTTGACTGAGAGACCTTGTCACAAAAATAAGGTGGGAAGCCACTGATGAAAACATCCCACCACAGTGCATGTGTGGGCAAGCACACCACACACACACATACGAGAGAGAGAGAGAGAGAGAGAGAGAGAGAGAGAGAGAGAGAGAGAGAGAGAGAGAATATACACAGTCTGTCTTGCCTACCTGCTGGTGCTGGGTGGATACATGTGAGACAGAATTTTATCCCATGCACCAACAGAAGCCATGAAACACAGCCTGGATAATGTCCCACCAGCTAATGTCCAGACCCTCCTCTAGAAGAAGCCTTGGTCTCTTAGGAAGCCATGCATTTTGGCATTTGATCTCTAGCCACCGAGCTGAACTCCATTGCTTCTAATAATTTATATATTTGGAGTCTAGGCTTTCTTCTAGCCACATGACCAAATCAGCAGCCAGGGAAGACACCCTTATCTCTTCCTCTCCAAATGTGTACGCCTGTCCTGCTCAAGACTTACCTTATTGCACTGGCTCAGACCTCCAGTTCAGAGTTGAAGGAGAGAAGATACTGGGCACTGTTTTATTCTTTATTAAAGTAGAATGTGCTACAGTTTGAACCTGGTTTCCACTGAAGGCCCTGTGTGAAAGGCTCAGTTCCCAGCCTATGGTGATATTATGGTGAACAGAAGGAACTTAGATCACTGGGGAAGAGGGGCATGTCCCTAAAAAGATATTAAACACCCCAGACCTTTCTCTTCTACTAGAACAGTGTTCTCAACTTCCTAATGCTGTGACCCTTAAATGCAGTTCCTCAGCTTGTAGTGACCCCAACCATAAAATTATTTTCATTGATATTTCATAACTGTAATTTGGTTACTGTTATGAATTACAATGTAGATATCTTCATGATGGTCTTAAGTGACCCCTGTAAAAGGGTCACTCAATCCCCAAAGGGTTGAGAGCCACAGACTGAGAACCACAGTGCTATAAGATGATCAGTACTCTTCCACTATACACTCTTACATGATTGGACCACCACAGGTCACAGGAAAAGGGCTAAGGAACCAACCAGTAACTGAAATCTCTAAAACTGTGGGTCATAATAAGCATGTCCTTGTTGTGAATAGATCCTGTCAGGTATTCTGTACTGTCACATAGAGATAATGCAGAATGCATCATGACTAGCTATGAGGAATAATATTCGATACACATTTTAGTAGTTACATGTCATCACAAGAAGACAGTCTCCCTGTGCCCAGCTTGCAGTGGTGCTCGGTGAAGCACCTCCTGGATGGTAGCAAATGCTTTTCTGAAGTTAGGGAGATCTGATCATGGGTAGACTCCCTACATCCGGTTTGACAAAGCTCTAGAAAGCAATGGGAACCTAGGAGACAAATGTTGGCTTTCAGCACCATAAGGAGCAAGTCCTGTGACCCTGAACACGCTGTCACTCCTCCCGTAGTTGTCAGAGCCACCAACATCACTCCCAACACGTATATACTTCGTCTCCCACTAAAGAACTTCTCTGCTTTGCATAGTTTCTTCAATCCTAAACTCGAGCTGGTCCCTAAAACATCACAAGGTCTCCCTATGTGTGAATGGTACATCAAGTCGACATGTAGGTCACTGTCAGCTCATCTACATGACCTGAACTTATACCATGGAATGCAAACTGTCGGTATGACTTTCTCAGGAGCAGAAGGGAGCACTCTGATCCTTGGGGTACTTATAGAGAGGAGCACATTCCCTACAGGACACTGGTCACAGAGGGATCTTTACAGGAGATCAAGATGACCTAGAGTCTCCCCAGCTGTTAAATGGTGGCAGCAAGGCCAAGTAAAAAGCACAGGAGGAAGGAGAGAGGAGGGGAAGAGAAGGCGGAGGAGGGGGCAAGAGAAGAAGGAGGGAAGGTAGGACTGATTTAGCATCCTTAAGCACCTGGCATCCCTCAGTCATCAAACTGCCCTGCAGACATTAGAATACACGGGCCCCTTACAAAGCACACGCATGCAAACACCCTTGTTCAAGGTCCGCCAATCACTAGGTGACAGAACCCAGATGCTATCAAGGACCCCAGATCCCAATCATGACACTTGCTCTGCTCTACCTCTCGACCTCACAGGCTACAGGAAATCAAACTGCTTGTCAAGCTGCTTAATACAGCTGCAGCTATGTAATGGGGGCTTCACGGCTTTCTCCAGATTGACATGGTCAAAGGTGTGTCCCGCTGAGCAAAGGCAATTTTCTCATCTGTAAAGCAAAGACCCGACTCCATACCTATCCTCACACACAGTGAAGCCTGACAGGGAAGGCATTCACGGCCCTTTCTACCTTTCCAGAACACCTTCCAAATGAGAGCCCATTACAGCCTCCCACCTCTGAGACAGGGATGCCAGGGAAGATCCCGTGGGAAGGTTCTGCGCAAGGTCCTACAGTGGACCAGTAATTCATATTCACCAACAGCGGCTACCAAATACCATCACAATGCCTTCCAAAACCCCCAGGGTTAAAAGGGAGAACATCTAACTGTGTCATTTAAAAGCAAAGATTCGGACTGACAAGATGGCATGGAGCGTAAAAAGGTACTTGCACCAGGCCTGAAGATCTGAGTTCAGTCACTGTCCTCTGACCTCCACATGCATGCTGGGGTACAACACCTTAGGTGGGGACACCTGGAGTGGACATTTGTTCTCCTTTCAAAATCTGGGCACCAAAGATCTTTGGGCTGGCTACATACTACCATCAGCCCAGGACAAAGTGGCTTTTACTCTCATTCCAAAGCAGGCGTCAGTGAGACTTTAGAGGCCACAACCTAATTTCAGTGTCCTGTCTATTTTTGGAGGTCACTACCATAGTGCCTTCCCTCCCCATCAAGGCCAGTTTATTTGTCTGTGCCTCAATCAGAAATCATGTGAACCTCAAGGCCATGGTCTAGTCCAAAGAGGTAGCAAATTGCTCGGACCCAGAGCCAAAGCAAGTGTCACAGATGATGCTAATGACTAGGTCCAAGCAATGCTGAGGGCAATGCTGAGGGCTGAGCAATAAGAATTCAGCTTCTGTCCCTTTGTCTCCAAGATCCATGCCACCTAAAAAACTTACTTGGTTTTGCATCAGAACTACTCCACACCAGAGAGTGCTCGGAACGAGGCATCTTTCATACATCTCCTACCCTTTTGAGGGAAGGGAAGGTTTTCTTACATCACTTCAACTTTGAGACACAGATGCCTAATCAAAATCTGGTGTTACTTCCATGCAGGCACTGTGGCCTGGTTGAGGAAGTCACCATTCTTTCTGGTTCTAGCAACTCAAGTGTCTGCTGCAGACAGCTACATTCAGTTGACAGGAGTCACTACTGTAGCGTGATTCAGAGTACCAAAGGGCCACAGATCATGCAACACAATTCATGTGAGATGACCACACAGAAAGCAGTAGACTGACTTGCATTTGGGGGTAAGAGGGAATGGGTAGTGCCTGTTCCCGCGAAAGGGGATGGTTAAAATGTTCTGCAGTGAGACAACGGTGGCTACACACTGCAGAAACTTTATAGCATGTGGCTAATGTCTCTTTAATTAACAAGACATAAGGACAGAAAATTAGAAGATTAATTCCTGCTCTGCATCTTATCGCTGTCACCCACGCACTGGATCCCCCTATTCCCTCCACATTCCTGGCAGACTTACAGTGTGGGGTCAACACCCCACTCACCAACCTGCCTTTGGCCAAAACATCCCCCAGAGAATGGTCATTCATTCTACAGGGAAGCTGATTACTCTTTGGCAAGCAGAATATACCAGATCTAAGGGGGAGAAAACCAGAAAGGTGGCCATCTGCCTTCTCAGAGGAGCTGGAGCCAGGAGGCAGAGAGACTACAAGGCCAATGGTTGACATCATCCACTCTGCTCCTCCTCAGTAAACGGGAAGTGTAGTTCAGGGCTGTAGGCATGGCCGACTTCAGAGGAAAGGAAACCAGGCATAAAAACTGCTACAAATTCTATTAGCAAGACAGAGCAAAAAAATTGGATTCCCACATCCCCTGTTGCCCTCCAGGCTCCTCTATTACTAAAAATAAAGAAACAAGCAATGGTATTTGCAATGGTAGACTTCTCAGGAGGAGTTCCTGCTGAGCTAGATCTACTAGGGACCTTCTTTTCCCCTGGCCTCCCGCCCCTACTATCTCAGAGTGCTACCAGGAAAGAGACTGGTAGAGATAAGTACACCGTCAGGAGGCTAAGAGGACTTCCCTCTGCGATCCCACTGCACGGATGTGACCAGGGGCTGAAGATCCATATGTGGGATGAGAAAAGCATCTCTGGGAGCTGGAGAGATGGCTCAGAGGTTTAAGAGCATTGCCTGCTCTTCCAAAGGTCCTGAGTTCAATTCCCAGCAACCACATGGTGGCTCACAACCATCTGTATTGAGGTCTGGTGCCCTCTTCTGGCCTGCAGGCATGCAAGCAGACAAAATAGTATTTACATAATAAATAAATGAATGAATGAATGAATGAATAAATAAATAAATAAATAAATAGAAAAGCATCTCTGCAAAACAGGGTCTAAGCAAGTATGTGGAGCAGGAAAAAGGAAAAGAGACATGCCACTCTGTCTCTGGGTTCTGGCCTCACATACAGACCAAGCCAAAACAAAACAGTGGAGTCTTTTCCTTAATCCCTGACTCCCTGGCTGCCCCCACACAAAGGTCTTGACAGTAACTGGTGGTCTCCTGGGTAAAGGCTTGGGTGACAAACACAGCTCTTTGTGACTATTGGGCTGCCTGAATTAAAATCCTGCCTCTGCCACTTTCTAGATGAATGATTTTGAACAAGGTTCTTAACTGCAGTTCTTCCAATAATAATAAGAGACCTACGAATTTCCCTACCTCCTGAGGCTACTGAAAAGAGATGAGAAAAACACGTGACCACTGCCCAGTGTTACTGGGGATCTGCTAACAGTACCTCCCCCAGAAAAGCCGCTATAATCTGAGGTCAGCCAGCAATTCTTCTTCACACAGCCACTATTGCACGGCAGGATACACACTCTCCTTGAACTCTAGGTAATAGGGAAAGCAGTTGATGGGGTTGAGGAGATACTTTGGTAAATTCTTCCCACCTAAGCACAAGGATGGGAGCTCAGTCCCTTAAACCCACATTAAAAGAAAAAAGTCAGGCATTGTACTGTGTACTTGTAATTGCAGCACTGAGAAAATGGACACAGGCAGATCTCCAGGGCTCTGGAGCTGGCCAGTCTAGTCTACTCAGCTCCAGACCAGTGAGAAACCCTGTCTCAAAAACAATGTGGACGATTATACACACACACACACACACACACATGTGTCCCAAACAAAGGCAGTTGGATAGTGACATCAGGATTTTAACCAGTATTTGTTCAGCTCTATGCTGGAGTTAAGGGCCACTAGGCCGCATGAGGCCATCACTTGCAAAACTCTATAGTAGCACAAAAGGCTTTCCTTATTGGGCGGTGAAATTAAAAATGGAGGTTGGACTGGGGGAGCATTTGCTTCAAACAAAAATAATCCAGAGACACAGTACTCACTAGCTTTTAAAAACTGCCAAAGTCTCTTCCTCCCCGGTCCTGATAGTAACTTACGTCAGAGCTCAGACAAGTTGTTCCCTTCCTTAAGACTAGCAGACGGGAAGTGGGCGACCAGAAAGCAACACGTTCCTCTGAGCCACCTGGGACTCACCTGGACACCGGCTCCTGCCTCATCAGCTCACCACCGCCTCTCATTTGGCAGGTGGCTCAGATGCCCACCGTATGGCACTGCAGCCTATAAAGAGGCTGGAAAATCTTGGGCGCGGTTCCAAGAACACAGAGCCCCATAAACCAGCCCGGAGGCCAGCGACTCCAGAGCAGCCATAAACTTCTGCTCTCACAGCAGATCTCTGAGCTCACTGCTGCATGGGTTGCCACCCTGTCAACTGCAGAGGATTTCTTCCCAACTCAAGGACCCTGCCCAGCTGCAACCCAGGAACAATGCCACCTAGGCAAGAAGGGTCTTCTTACAGAGTGCCACGCAGGCACAGGAGACTGTTGTGAGGAGGGTCAAGAGGACAACAGGAGAGAGCTGGCACCGTGTCTTCTGATGGGAAGACTATAAAATGTCTCCTTCATAGCTCCCTAATCCCTGAAAGTGCCCCAGCAGGTTGGACCTAATTCCCTTCAAGGATGAGAAAACGAAGATCCTGGGAAGCGATACAACTAGGAAGTGGCTGGGATTCAGGGCAGGAGGCTACAGCCCAGCTGTGCCCTGTCGCCAGGTTCCGAGAGTAGTCAGAGGATGGGACATCAGGGTGCTCAATGGGACTCAGAGACCCAGAGCAACCTCTCACACCCCCAGCCCTCAGCTGAAGGATGGACCTAAGCACCAGTGCCCCCTCCACTCTCTGCAGAACTCTCTGCCCCAGGCCTCACAAATGCTGCGGCTGGCCCACAGGTAGTGATGACGTAGCTCCCCTTCAGAGAATATTTCCAAAAAGCTGCACTCTTCTCACATATCAGCCATATCGACCAAACGCTACTGCCATTAAGGTGTTACCTATAGAAAACTGAGATTCATAGAAGATCTGCAGGAGGTAGAGGATAGCTTAGTCAGTAAAGTGCTGACCTTGCATGCAGGAGGACCTATGTTCAATCCCCAGGGTGTGCCTGTAATCTTAGTGCTGGGGAGATGCAGACAGGCAGACCCCTGGGGCTTTATGGTTAGCCAGTCTAGGTTAATAGGCAAGCCTCACCTCAATGGGAGATCCTATCTCCAAAAACAATATGGAATAATACCCAGAACTGGCAAGCACTTACATACATAAACTTACACATACAAGATATGTAAGCTGGACAATGTCATTCAACTACAGACCACTGAGCTAGGACTGAACCAATGCTCCTCTCCCCCCATCAGGAACAGACTAAGCTGCCACCCTGTAAGTGGGCACACACCACTGCCACCTTCCAGTCCCTCTGCATGAATCACAGCCTGGCTCTTTCTTTAGGATGTTTCCACTCTAAGCACATACTACTTACTAATGGTCCTGGCTCCTCTTTCTAGGTCTTTCGCACGTGCTGAAAGGCCAGGCTGACTCCAAGAATGGGGACACCTAAGCCTACCAGAGTTCCATCATACTTGCTGACAAGATTGGGATAGAGCAGGCAGATACAAGTACCTCTCTGAGAGAAAGACCAAAGCCTACAGCTGCAATCCTACCTATCTTCAGAAGGTACCCAACACACCCTAGAAAGTCAAGTTGGCATCCACAGTGGCCTGCCTCCAAACATGAAATGATATAGTTTAGATCTCAAGTTTCCCCCCAAAGCACATGTGACAGAAGCTTGATCCTCAGTGTGATCGCATGAGGAATTTGTAGGGTCTATAAAAGGTAGAATCTTGTAGGAAGTCTCCAGTCATTAGAGGTGTACCCTTGAAGGAGGTCATAAGACCCCCCAGCCCCCTCACTCTCATTCTCTTCCTGGATATGAGGTAAGTTTTACTAACCAAAAGTTCCTGCCTCCATGTACTCAACACAGGCGCGAAACAATGGAGCCAATTGACCACAGACAGAAACCTCAAAGACCATGAGCCAAGACAAATATCTCCTTTGTAAACTGATTATCTCAGGTCTTTGTGATAGTGACAGAAAGCACGTCTTTGCCCCACCTCTAGATCTCCTTGGATGACACAGAGTCCTCCTTGTTGGAAGCAGGAAGACCCACCTGGGGTTTATGTTGACCAGGCCACAAACTCTTGACAAGTGTCCTCTAGGCCTATGAGAAAAATGACATTAACAGTCTCACAGCCATGCTTTGCTGGGTGCCATTCACTCCCAGGAAGTGCTCTGCCTTCCGCCACAGGTCAGACTCACCTAACCAGCTAAGTGAGTAATGGGATTTTTGGTGACCTTTTGTCAAATACTTAGTATGTTTTTTTCTTAGAAATGGCAAAAAGGGAAACCATGATGTGAGGAATGGGAGCTATGTTGGAAAGCGGTATGTGTGGGAAGCTGGGGAGACCCTAGAGAAGACAGCTAGGCTCAATAGATGTGAGGCAATGAAGACAGACAACTCCACAGGGTGGTGGGCTGAACCATGGAAATGGGCCAGTGCTAGCTCAAGGACCTATTTCCAAGACACTGCTCCCAGCCCATGAGGCTGCCTGATTCCTCACAGGTCGTTCATTTACACACACCCTGGCACCCCTAAAGTCCACTTCCTAAGAAGATGATTAACTTCTAGATTGGCCTTGATTATCAACGTGCTGAGAGGCGTACAGAAGATTGATGAAGTTCACCTGTGGGTGTTTGTGAAGATGTCCCGAGTTACCTAAAATAGATGTAGGCGGCACCACCCAAAACTAACATGGCACTATTTCTTCATTCACAATAGGCTATAGTCCCTAAAATTTGGCCAATACAACCAATATTTAAAAGGGGGCATAAATACAAGAAATACACCTCAACCTCAAAGACAGATATCACCTCAGAGTAAAGGATTGGGAAAAAAATTTCAAATCAAATGGACCTAAAATACAAGCTGGTGTATCTATCCTAATATCTAACAAAATAGACTTCAGACTAAAATCAATTAAAAGAGACAAAGAAGGACATTTTATATAAGTCACAGGAAAAATCCATCAAAAGGAAATCTCAATACTGAACCCTCATATGTAAAAAAAAAAAACACTTCTAAAGCTTAAATCATACATTAAACCCCACACACTAATAGTGGGAGACTTCAAAACTCCACTCTCACCACTGGACAGGTCAGTCAGACAAAAAAAAAAAAAAAGAACAGAGAAAAAAGAGAACAGGTGTTATGATTCAAATGGACTTAACAGACATATATAGAATATTCCATCCAAACATAAAAGAATATACCTTCTTCTAAGCACCTCATGGAACCTACTCAAAAATTGACTACATACTCAGGAACAAAACAAACCTCAACAGATACAAAAAATTGGAATTATTTATCTTATCAGATCACCATGGGTTAAAAATAGAATTCAACAGCAATACTTATTAGAAAGCCAACAAACACATGGAAATCGAACAATGCTCACCTGAATCATCAATGGGTCAAGGAAGAAATAAAGGGAGAAATTAAAGACTTTCTAAAATTCAACAAAAATGACCACACAACATACCCAAATTTATGGGACACAGTGAAAGCAGTGTTAAGAGGAAAGTTGATAGCACTAAATACCTACATAAGGAAGCTGGAAAAATTCTACACTAGTGAATTAACAGAACATTTAAAAGCTTTAGAACAAAAAAAAAAAAGCAAACTCACCCAAGAGAAATAGACAGCAGGAAATAATCAGATTGAGAACTGAAATCAACAAAATAGAGACAAAGAAAACAATACAAAGAATCAGTGAGACAAAGGGTTGGTTCTTCGAGAAAATCAACAAAATAGACAAACCTTTATCCAAACTAACCAAATTGACAAAATCAGGAATGAAAATGGGGACATAACGACAGACATGGAGGAAATACAGAGAATCATCAGGTCATATTCTGAAAACCTGTACTCCACAAAATTGGAAAATTTAAAGAAAATGGACAACTTTCTGGATAAATATCACTTACCAAAATTAAATCAAGACCAGACAAGAAAATTAAACAGACCTATAACTGCTGAAGAAATAGAAACAGTCATCAAAAGTCTCCCAACCAAAAAAGGCCCAGGACCAGATGGTTTCAGCTCAGAATTCTACAAGACTTTCAAAGAAGAACTAATACCAATACTCCTCAAATTATTCCACACAATAGAAACAGAGGGAACATTGCCAAACTCTTTTTATGAGGCTACAATTACCCTGATACCCAAACCACAGAAAGACATTACTAAGAAAGAGAATTACAGACTAATCTCAATCATGAACGTTGATGCAAAAATACTCAATAAAATGCTGGCAAACCGAATCCAAGAACACATCAGAAAAATGATCCACCATGTTCAAGTCAGCTTCATCCCAGAGATACAGGGATGGTTCAACATCCGAAAATCTGTCAACGTAATCCACCATATAAACAAACTGAAAAATAAGAACCACATGACCATCTCATTAGATGCTGAAAAAGCTTTTGACAAAATACAACATCCCTTCATGATAAAGATCTTGGAGAGAGCAGGGATACAAGGAACATATCTAAACATAATAAAGGCAATATACAGCAAGTCAACAGTCAACATAAACTAAACGGAGAGAAACGCTCAGCGATTCCACTGAAATCAGGAACAAGACAAGGTTGTCCACTCTCTCCATATCTATGCAATATAACTCTTGAAGTCCTAGCTAGAGCAACAAGACAACAAAAGGATATCAAGGGGACACAAATCAGAAAAGAAGTCAAACACTCACTATTTGCTGATGATATATGGTAGTTTACACAGTGACCCAAAAATTCTACCAAGGAACTTCTACAACTCATAAACACTTTCAGTGTTGTAGCAGGATATAAGAAACTAAAAAAAAAAAATCAATAACCCGCCTGTACACAGATGATAAACGGGCTGAGAAAGAAATCAGAGAAACATCACCCTTCACAACAGCCACTAATTGCATAAAACATCTCAGAGTAACTCTAACCAAACAAGTGGAAGACCTGTATGACAAGAACTTTAAATCTTTGAAGAAAGAAATTGGAGAAGACAACAGAAAATGGAAAGATCTCCCATGCTCTTGGGTAGGTAGAATTAACACAGTAAAAATGGCAATCTTACCAAAAGCAATCTACAGATTCAATGCAATGCCCATCAAAATCACAGCAAAATTCTTCACAGACTTTGAAAGAGAGGTATTCACCTTCATATGGAAAAACAAAAAAACCCAGGATAGCCAAAACAATCCTGTACAATAAAAGAACTTCTGGGGGCATCACAATCCCTGACTTCAAACTCTATTTCAGAGTTACAGTACTGAAAACAGCCTGGTACTGGCATAAAAACAAACAGGAGGATCAATGGAACCAAATGGAAGACCCGGATAATAATCTACATATTTTTAAACACCTGATTTTTGACAAAGAAGCAAAAAATATCAAATGGAAAAAAGAAAGCATATTTAATAAATGGTTCTGGCATGACTGGATATCAACATGAAGAATGAAAATAGATCCGTATCTATCACCATGCAAAAAACTCAAGTTCAAATGGATCAAAGACCTCAACATAAAGCTAGCCACACTAAATTTCATGGAAGAGAAAGTGGGAAGAACACTTGAACGCATTGGCACAGGAGACCACTTCCTAAATAGAACCCCAGCAGCACAGACACTGAAACAATAAACCTCCTGAAACTGAAAAGCTCCTGTAAAGCAAAAGACACGGTCAACAAGACAAAACGACAGCCTACAGAATGGGAAAAGATTTTCACCGACCCCACATCTGATAGAGGACTGATCTCTAAAAAAATATACAAAGAACTCAAGAAATTGGTCATCAAAAGAACAAATAATTTAATTTAAAAAATGGAGTATAGACCTAAACAAGGAACTTTCAACAGAGGAATCTGAAATGGCTGAAAGACGCTTAAGGAAATGCTCAACATTCTTAGCCATCAGAGAAATGCAAATCAAAACAACTCTGAGATTCCATCTTACACCTGTAAGAATGGCCAAGTTAAAAAACACTAATGACAACTTACCAGTGGAGAGGATGTGGGGTAAACAGAACACTTCTGCATTGCTGGTGGGAGTGCAAGCTGGTACAGCCCCTCTGGATATCAGTATGGCAATTTCTCAGAAAATTAGGGAACAACCTTCCTCAAGACCCAGCAATACCACTTTTGAATATATATCCAAAGGATGCTCAAACATGCCACAAGGACATGTGCTCAACTATGTTCATAGCAGCTTTGTTTGTCATAGCCAGAACCTGGAAACAACCTAAATGCCCCTCAACCAAAGAATGGATAAGGAAAATGTGGTACATTTACACAATGGAGTACTACACAGCAGAAAAAAATCTTGAATTTTGCAGAAAAATGGATGGAGCTAGAAAACATTTTGAGTGAGGTAACCCAGACCCAGAAAGACAATTATCATATGTACTCACTCATAAGTGTTTTTTAAACATAAAGCAAAAAAAAAAAAAAAAACCAGCCTACAAATCACAATTCCAGAGAACCTAGACAACAATGAGGACCTACATGGATCTAATCTACATGGGAAGTAGAAAGTAGAAAAAGACAAGATCTCCTGAGTAAATTGGGAGCATAGGGACCTTAGGAGAGGATTGAAGGTGGGGGAAGAGGCAGGAAGGAAAGCAGAGAAAAATGTAGAGCTCAATAAAAATCATTAAAAAAATCAAATTGTCCTTTAAAAAATTCTCAGCACTTTAGCCTGAGTTAAACATAAATATGTTAGAGCTTAAATTTCAAAAGCAACCACCTCTCAGCACTCAGGAGGCAGAGGCAGGCAGATTTCAGGGCCAGTCTGGTCTACAAGAGCGAGTTCCAGGACAAGCTCCAGAGATAGAAAAACTTGGTCTCGGAAAAACAAAAAGACAAAAACAACCACAGACAGAGATAAAAACCCCAAAGAGCCTCCAAGCTTTCTAGATATACATACCTCATATCTCTCCTCACTCCCGCTCCTGCTCTCAGTCACACTCGCTCAGGCTCTCGCCCACTCTCTCCACGCTCTCGACGCTCTCGCCCACGCTCTCCACGCTCTCAGACCTCCCCTCCCCCTCCCACTCCCCCCCCCTCCTCCGCGCATGTGCCTCAGCAGTGAATACAGGTTAAAGGTGATGCCTATGATGAGCCAATTGGGGAAAGCAGAAATAAGGAGTCCAGTCATCTCCACCCCCAACTGTTCCTCATTACTGGGTTCACAAACCTCCTCCATGTATAGGGGTTCAACTCAACCCAACTTACTTAGAGATCCTGCTTTCTATTTGGGGTCCTTAAGGTTCTAAAGAGAAAGGGCAATATGGAAGCAGGGAAGTAGATATCTACATGAAGGGAGCCATTTTAGGATTGGCAAGAGACTTGACTCTAGAGGGGTTCCCAGGTGTCCAAGGGGATGTCCCCAACTTGTTCCTTGGGCAGCAGAGGAGAGGGTGCCTGAACTGGCCTTATCTCATAACCACACTGATGAATATCTTGCATATTACCATAGAACCTTCATCCGGCGATGGATGGAGATAGAGACAGAGACCCACATTGGAGCACTGGACTTAGCTTCCAAGGTCTAAATGAGGAGCAGAAGGAGGGAGAACATGAGCAAGGAAGTCAGGACCGTGAGGGGTGCGTCCACCCACTGAGACGGTGGGACTGATCTAATAGGAGCTCACCAAGGCCAGCTGGACTGGGGGGGTGACTGAGAAGCCAAGGACAATGGCACTGGGTTTTGATTCTACTGCATGGACTGGCTTTGTGGGAGCCTAGTCTGTTTAGATGCTCAGCTTCCTAGACCTGGATGGAGGGGGCAGGACCTTGGACTTCCCACAGGGCAGGGAACCCTGACTGCTCTTAGGACTGGAGAGGGAGGGGGAGGGGGGAATGGGAGGTGGGGAGGAGGTGGAAATTTTTAATAAATAAAAAAAGATAAATTTAATTTAAAAAAAGAAAGAGAGAAAGGGCAGCCCATAAGCTCTGGCTTTAGACAGCCCCAAATGGAAGAGTTCTCAGACCCTGTGCCAGGGATACTGGGACAAAAGTTTTTTCTTTTCAGAACATGTGCTTACCGGAGCTACAACAGCAAGCCAGCTCCAGATGACGCCAACTGTAAGGAAAGCAGGTTGGAGGGACAGAAGGAAACTAGGTCCTTGAAGACACCAGACAAGTTCAAGGTCCACAAAACAATAAAGCAAGTGTTGTCCTACTGACCTGATTTAAGAACTGTGGCAGCAAAAGATGCAGAAGGTTCAAGAGATGAGAATCCCACTAACTTCCTCCTATCCCCTGACTCCACTGCTCACACTTGGCTAAGCAAGGCTAAAACACCCTACCAACAACAACGGCAGATCCCACACAAAGGCCAGCACCAAGTCAAGCTCCCACAGACCCCAAAAGGAATAGTTGTAGTTCATGAACATGACTCAACCACAGTTCTTCAAAGTCATGGATGCCCTGTCACTCAGCTGCTCACAGGACCCATCATCGGACTTCTTTTTTTCCCTCCTCTCTCTCTCTGCTGCAAGAACTGGATGTATGAAGTTTTGCTTCAGCCAAGGAAAGCAAAAGACAAGACAAAGACTCACGAATATTCATTTTTCTTCCCCTTGTGGAAACCAGCTTTGGGAAACGTTCATAACTCCACTGCCTCCCAATCCCTCACGTGCTCACACGGGCATCCAGTCATTCTGCAAGAATGCAGGATGTAACCCAGAATCCTTGCCTCAAAAAAATAAAAGTGCTGCCTACGTCCTCATGTAGGTGACCTTCCCCAGCCGGCGTGCCTGAGATCTAGGGGTAGGTACCCTGTGAGAACAGGAGGCCTCCAGTGAAATGAAGAAGGTCAAAAACCTATAGCATCTTTCATGTTTCAAATGGGGGTATCCTTTCTCTGCAGCCAAGAAAGGTCTTGGGCATAGACCCAGTGCCCCCTCCCAACAGCAAAGGGCCCTTCAAGGTCATTTACGCCTTGGAAAACAAAGTTGTTAGGGCTGACTCATTTCTGAAACTCCCTCGCCTTCTACCCCAAAACTGCATACAAGCATACAATTGGGATTCAATAATTGTTTATTGTGCAAACAAATTGCAAATGGCCTGGAACTCTTGCTTGTACACTCTGAATTTTTCAATGTTTGGGTTTGTTTTCTACCTTCTGGGGTGGCTACTGTGACCTCGGGTAATGACCTTACTTTTGTGAATCTCAGCTACTGAGCACCCTTCAAGGGTGCTTCTTAATAAGCCATTAAATAACGCCCCAAGTTTGTCTGGCCTCAAAACAATACCCTGGTCTAAAAATCACATCCAGCAGGGCAGCCAGTGAAGCAGGGAGACCATTGAGGCTCAAAGACCTAACTGATTTGGGCTTGCAAAGGGGCACCCCGTAGGAGACAGCTTGGTTGCAGACTGGCCTATGGGCATGCACTGAGGGGTTAATTATCAGTCAGATTCCGCAGTTCACCTCTGTGCTCTTATTTCCCAATGTGCAGCAAAACCCAGCACGGCTTTATCTCCAACAGGATGTTTTGGTTCGTGCTAACATCACCTCCTCCATCGATTGGCTGCAGTTCGGCTCAGCGCAGTGCAAGGAGGAACTTGGCCTCTTTCAGTGATGGCTGGTAGCTAGCTGGACAGAGGTCTCTTCGTGTGGGGGATGGGGTGGGGAAGAAAACGAATGTGTGGTTTCGTGAACACAGGTAAAGCTGTCCGCTGGTGGGAACTGCTATCTAACGCTTATCTTACAAAAGCACACAAAATGTCCTTTCTTCTCGGCAAGTCAAGCTCGAGATGCTTGTAGAATATCCTGCCAAGCTACCAGCAAATGGGGGTAAGGTAGCTTTGGAGTTCCACCCTCAGGCCATTAACATCCTGCTAATGCCTAAGGAGGACATCTTATCTTCTTAAAGCCTGAGGTCTGCCGAAGGCGCCCCTTTGAAAGGTTCCACTTTGGCGTTCAGAAACAATTCCATCTCCTCAAAGTTCACGAAGACCTCAGACAACAAGAGTACTCACTGCCCGAATAGAAATGTAACTGACACGGAATCTGGGAGTATTTGCTGAATACGCATTTGTTTCCTGACTCACCCAACATCGTCCAAGTGCCCCTTTGCGTTGTATCGCATGCTCAGTGCTGGGAACACCAGGACAAATGAAGACACATGTCCTGCTTGGCTCCCTACCCCGTAGTTCACAGTATGGAAACCACAGAGGGTCCCATTGGGAGTGTGTAATCTAGCCAGAGACCGTAGCATAGGAAGTGATCCAGAGTCTCGGGGGCTGCCTCATCCTCACCAACACAGCACTTGGTGTGAGGGGGCCTCAAGACAACGTCAACAAAGTGCCACCTCTGTGCCTGGATGCATCCTGACGGTGGGCACGACTTCTGAGCCGTTCTCCCAAGCTGCATGGAACTCATGGCCTTCCCCCTATAGCTACATAGAGTTGTAGTTCAAGGAAGTCTGGCAAGGACCTGCCAGCTCCCTGGCAGGAGAAGCAAGAACTAATCCGGGTTCCTGTGTCTCCTCTCCACCTCACTACGCAGAGGAAGAAGGAAACCCCACCCATTCCCCACCCAGCTTCAACTCAGAGCTGGCTCCTCTGAAAGCGCTGTCAATAACACTCTCAGGACCCTGCTCCCAGCCTGGGCCAAGTGTGGGACAAGAGGCCAAGGAGCAAAATATTTGTTTAATTCAGACAGTGGCAAGATGAACCTGCCATGAAATGAGGCTGGAGGTGGGGAAGAAAGTCTTCCGGGAGTTCAGAGTACAGAAACGAGTTTTAGTTCATCAGAACACATAATCCCCAACCAAAGGCAATGTTTGAGGGAAAATACCAGGTGCTAAGCAAACCTTGAAGCAGGTGCCTGACCCCCCCGCTCCATTAATCAGAGATGGCTTCCTCCGCAGGGCACTGCTTGAGTCTTCCTTGCCTGGGTGGACCAACGGTGCCCCTGCCCCAGCCCCTTCTCTTCAGAACCCCATGGGAACACAGCTCCTGAGGAGCACAAGGGCCACCAGGACCTTCTTATTCTGGTTTCTCGATTCTGGAAGCTAATGAAGTTTAGGCCAATGGGAGAAGCACTCTGCCCTCTAAAACCCTCCACCCTTTGCCACCGTCTTTCTCTGCCTGGGAGTATGGAAGGCAATGGCACAGAACAGAACATTCAGGAGCAAAATCAGAGTTCACACAAAACACGGATGATGAGAGTCACAGGGGAACCTCAGAATCATCTCGTGGAATCGTCATTTGGTAAACTGGAGCTTTCTAGAATAAATCCATCGAAAGCAAAACAGCTTTATGTAGTCCAGGCTGGCCTTGAACTTGATAGGTAGCTTTCTATGACCTTTCAACTCCTGATAATCCCACCTCCACGTCCCATGTGCTGGGATAATAGGCAAGTACCACCACATCTGGCTTACAGGGTGTTGGATATTGAACCCAGGCCTTCATGAATGTTAGGTAAGTATTCTACCAACAGAGCTACAATACCAGTTCTAACGTGAGGAGGTGTCCGCAATTGTTCCTCTCCTCTCCCTCCTTCATCCTTCCTAAGGTAGTAATAAGTGTAGGGTCAGATGTGTTTTTCTTATGCCCTAAACTTTGCCTCCACTGTTAATACCCAGAGAACAGTCCCCTCCTCCCTGCTGGCCTTTAGATACCAAGCTTCCTCCAGGGTCTTCCTCTTCCACGCCATACAGGCCACAGCAACTGAAGCACTGGAAATATCTAAACCGGTGGTTCTCAACCTTCCTATGCTGTGACCCTTTAATACAGTTCCTCATGTTGCAGTGTCCCCAACCATAAAGTTTTCATTGCTACTTCATAACTGTTATTTTGCTATTATGAATATAAATATACAGGATATCTGATGTGACCCATGGGGGTTACACCCCACAAACTGAGAACCCCTGATCTAAACTAACAGCCATTTGTTCAGCACTTACAAAATGCTAAATGCTCAATGAACTCTCCCAAAATCTCCATGGGGCTAGTAATTTTTTTCTTTTTTCTTTTTTCTTTTTTTTTTTTTTTTGACAAGGTTTCTCTGTAGCTTTGGTGCCTGTCCTGGAACTAGCTCTTGTAGACCAGGCTGGCCTCGAACTCACAGAGATCCGCCTGTCTCTGCCTCCCGAGTGCTGGGATTAAAGGCGTGTGTCACCACTGCCCAGCGGGACTGGTATTTTTGGTGTTCAGTTTATGCACAGAGAATGAAGTGAAGAACATTGGTCAACACCCTCAAGCAGAGCAGGGCTGGGATTAAAACTCACGTTTGTCTAACTGCAAAGCAGACTACTAGGTAAGTACACAAGGTCTGAATTTAAGAGGCCCACGTTAATCCTCAAAAGAAGGTTACCTCTGCATTTGAGAGATGAGCAGAGATTCTCTAGGTCATTGGACCAATGGGGCTGCTCGTTACAGCAGCTGGCCTAGCCTGACTAATATCTGCAGCCAATCGAGCTCCAGATAGACTGTGAGATGCCTGCTAGCTCGGTGTTTTTATAACCACAGCACACATCACAGACGAGACACCATAATGAGGAATCAGTGCCTGTGACAGAGTATGAGAGACACAGAAACACCAGCAGCAACACAAGAAGAGCCATGGAAAGACCACTGGCCTGGCCCAGAAGCCATGCTGCCCTTGTTTACAGTCAACCATCAGTTCTCCACAGGGGAGCAGTGTGGAGCAACTAAAGGGTGCAGTGTGGGGGAACAGAAGCAGAGTTTTAGCTAAGACCCCAGCAAATATTTCCATTTCAGACAGCCGTAGCAGACAAACCACCCTAATATATGCGCAATGGCTTCAAATCAATTGTTTCATCTTGTTCTTGGTTTTATTCTGAAACCCAGAACTCTCAGAGCAATCAGCTAAGCAGTTTGTCTCTGATCTGTGTAAGCGGGAATTAGAGGATACAGTTCCGAGCTGGTTTCTTCCCTACCCTCTCTCCACGCTCACTGTCCTTCCTCTGCCGTTCTCCTGTCCACCTGCTCATATAGCATCCCTCCTTCCAGGCTCTCTCCAGGGGCCGGGGCTTGGACTGACCATCGTGGCCTCAAAGCAGTCAGACACCCTGAAAGATCACTGTTTTCCCAAGAGCAGGTATTCTGTGAGACAGAGAAGCACCAAGATGTCTTGCTACTTGGCCTCAGAAGTCATAACAAGTTCCTCTGCCCCATCTCACTCCTTCAGAGCACTTCACAGCTAGCTTTGACTTACAAGGGACTAGGGTGAAGCATGAACAACAGGAGCTGAGGTCCACCTATGGGTATGTGTGGAAACCAAATGCCATGCTATTACCTACCAACACCTGAAGACATCAGTGTCCTTCAGGACCACCAACCAGGTATAGAGCCAAAGAGAAAACCTACCAGTGCTGTCCACAGGCAGAGCGTCGCATGAGGCTCAGGATGCCTGCTACAGCAAATGCTCATGCAGGCCTAGGATGAAAAGAGGGGCTGACGAAGGAGATGACAGATGGCTCTCTGGGAGGTGGCACTCCTAATCAGGTGAACTAACCTGCAAGGGACAGGAGGTAGGAGGTTGGAGGGGAAGGCTTACGTCACCCAAGGCCATGCAAGGCCACCTAACTTCTACCACATCTGGACCTCCCTGAACCGTGTGCTACGTTATCGTCATGAGGTCTCCCAGCAACGGGAATGTAGCTCATATCTGGACACTCTGCAACCCTGGCCACAGCTCCAGAGAGACGCTGATAAGCCACTACTGGGTGAAGAGCTGCCCAACGCCTCAGGGCTGAAAAGAGGCAGTGAAAGGGAACTTTGTTTGTTCTGCCTTCACTGGTCCATCTCACGCCGTCGAGAAGTCTGGCAATGGCCTGCCAGCCTATGGGGCCATCCTGACTATCGGGCCTGGGATGGGGACAGCCGTGCCCTGGATGAGAAGGGCCTGGTCTCCAACAGTTACTTCCCTTCCACACACAGGATGCTCTGCTGGCAAACACCTGGGACAGCAGGGGCTGTGGGTGGCTGAAAAGAGTAGAGCTGGCAGCAGAGCCTCTTCTAAATCCTCAGGGTCCTGCTATTCTTGCCCATGGGCCATAGGGACGCACCTGGCTGGCATGTGACCATGAGACCTCTTCAAAGCTGTCCTTAAAACCAATGGAAGTGAGGAGACCTCCTATGCCAGGGCATGGGCATTGGGCTCAGAAGTCATGGAAATGTCTGATGAGGGGCTAGGCTTGGAAGGTGGCTCCAACCACACCACACCACTCCAACCGCTCATCTGGCCACTCCCTCCCCAACCCTTTTCTGAATCCCAAGCTCTCGGTGCTCCTCTCACTTTTTTTGCAGAAAGTATTCCAGGCAGGACACGGTGTCTCTAATTTCTTCCGTGAGTTTATTATACTAACCCAGCTCGGTGCTTGCAAAGACAGGCATATACAGGTTGTGTGCTGTACAGCTCCAGGGGAGCTGCTCATGACTACAAGGTGAGTGAGACCCCTGCAGCCATGCCTTGTGGCCAGTGACACGACCAGAAAAGAAAGCTATCACGTGACCCACATCCCGGGGAAAAGCAGAGTCTTGTTTGTAAAGATCTGCTGTCTGACCACTCCGTCTCCCACCTCTAAATATTCTGCCCACAGGCGTTGACATACAGAAGGTCATGACACCCAACTATCTAGAACAAGACCCAGATCCAGATACAATAATTTATTTCCAGGCCAAGGAGGTCCCGAGGACAGGGAAGGATCCTTCCAAGGCAAGGGGGACCACACCCTCTGAGGGCTTTCCGGACACTGCCCTGTCCTGCGACTTCATTTCAATAAGCCAAGGGACTCAGAACTATTTATTTCACTTTCGTGGCTTCTCTTCCATCACCAACAGTCTCAGAGTTTGAAAGAGAGGGGCCACTGAGATTGCTCAGCAGGTGAAGGCAACCGCTGCCAACCCTGCCACTGTGAGTTCAATTCCCAGAACACGGCTGACAGAAGAACAGAACGGAGTTTGAGGGGAGTCGGGGAGCACACAGAGATGAGATGGTGGTAGCAGCATTCCACTTCAGGATCTACAGCTCTGTGGCTAGACATAAGACTTGACCCGTGAGTGTCCAACTTCTCTGCTTTTCCATGCTCTCTTGTGTGTGTGCACATGCATGTACATACAGACACACACTCACAGATACCTCCCATGCTTTCTGTGAGTATTTGGGATGTGCACATGGTGTATGTGCATGCATGTGTGTACTTGGGTGCTTGTCTGTAAGTCGGCCACAGAGATCAGCAGCCAAACGTCTTCCTCGATCACTTCTCCATCTTACTTTAAGAGCTAGAGCCTCTTACAGCTCCAGCTAGCCTGGCTGACCAGTGAGCTCTAGGGATCCACCTGCCTCTGCCTCCCCAGCACTGGGATTATAAATACCATTGCTATACCGAGTTTTCACATGGATACTGGGGTTCCAAACCCAAGTCCTCATGCTTGAACAGAAGAACTTTAGTGCCTGAACCGTCTCCCACAACTTCTAGCTTAAGCTTTTAAAAACATCTTTGAATTGTGTATATTACACTTAATCCATTTGAAAGACACATTATTAAACGGACGGATCATGCTCAAAACAAACACCAATATTTATATTGTGCTTCCATATACCCCCAGCACAGGGACTGACATGTGTACCTTGGTTTATAAAACACAACTATGCATTCTATGATGCAAATTTCACACCAGCCCTGAAGATGAACCCGCATAACTGTATACAGTACACCTGCCTAACAGGGGGTAGAGAAAGGGGAACACCCCATTTTCTGACAAGATGGACTCACGGAGTTTAAGAGATCTGGTCAACACTTCAGATCCATTTCAATCCTGGTACTATGGAATTCTCTGCCCTTACCCTTCCATCTCATGGAGAAGCCCCTTAAGTCTCAACATTCTCCTTGCTGGTGTGTGTGTGTGTGTGTGTGTGTGTGTGTGTGTGTGTGCAATGTAAACATTGAGACAGAGTCTTATGCATCCCAGGTTAGCCTTGAACTTGATTTGTAGCCAAGTATAACCTTGAACATTTGATCCTGCTGCCTCCACCAAGCCCTGTTTGTGCAATATGGGAGACTGAACCAAGGACTTCACGCATTCTAGACAAGCAACCTACCAACCAAACAATATTCCCCAGTCTCTTGACACACTTTTTAGTCCTATGTCATTAGTTCCCCTAGCCTAGTAAGAGGGGTGAACTAAGCAGAGTTGTCATACAACAACAGGCACCAGGGCATGGGATACAGAATATCATGTGGGTTCACACCTAGATCCGCCCCACACTAGTGTGTGTCTCGGGCCCCATCCCTAACCCACAAAGTACGGGTGACAGCACTGTCTACCGCAATGGATGGCTCAACACCATATATTTGCATATAAAGTGCTTAGCACCCATCAACACCAGCAAGCACTCAAAAGTTTGAGCTCTCTATGGGGTAGGGAGTAGAAAATAGATTTTAATTCCTTATGCTTATTTTCTAAACTTTAAAACTTTATAAAATAATTTTAAATGTCTACATTAAAGGATTATTTTGAAGCCCAACAACCTAATCACCACAAGAAACCTCCACTGACATTTATGCCTCTTTGATACTCAGAAGAAATTTGTTTTTGTTTTCTCTTTAAGAAGGCAGCAACTCTAGTTCACAAAGGACTTCCCAGAGCAAAACAGTGATTAATCTGGAGATTAATGAATATCTGAGAATGAAGAAGAAAGGATACAAGAGAATGTTCCAGAATCATCCGTTTGGCTCTGAAGCAAATGGCCAACAAAGTGTATGAACCAATGGAAGGCCTTGTTATAAATGAATTATTTTATTCTGGGGACACAGTGCCACGGTAAGGTGTTTCCCTAGTATGTGAAAGGCCCTAGGATCCATCTACAATACTGCAAAGAAATTCTATCTATCTCACGTTGATCATGTGTGTGCGTGCGTGTGTGTGTGTGTGTGTGTGTGTGTGTGTGTGAGAGAGAGAGAGAGAGAGAGAGAGAGAGAGAGAGAGAGAGAGAGAGAGAGAATTCTATCTAAGGCAGAAGAAAGATACAGGTAAACAGACACTGGGGAGAACGAGCGGCAACATCTCACTCGCTGGTTTCTGTTTTCACCATTAAAATCATTTCCAGGCCTTGCCTGGCATTTAAATAGCATCACCCCTGGAGATGGCTGCTTTGGTTTCATTACAGTCTGTGTTCGCAGAGCACAAATAGAAACCTTCGCGGTTTTATTAGTTTCCATGCAGCTCAGGAGAGATTTGCATGCTCGCATTCCAGCCACCGACTTAAAGGAGGAATCAGTTAAAAACAAGGTGCTCACACAGCCATGTTACTGGGAAAAGGAAAAGGAAAATCTCCGTCATATCTGCCTCCTGCCCACGAAGCAAGCCGTGCATTGTGCAGTTGTAGTCTCTGCTGTCTCAGTGTTTAAGTTCACTCTGTAAGAACTACTTGGAGGGCGTTTTCATCCCCAAGAAGACCTAGACTCCAATGCAGAAGGGTCTATGTGCAGGTGTAAGGGGTTTCGTTTCTCCTTCCTTTCATTTGCTTCTGTTCATTTGTTTGGTCTGGGCTGTAGGATGACTGGTGGTGCTGAGCAACCCCATAGGCAGCCAGGGACTCTGGAAATTTGTAAACTCTTAACATCATTTATCTGTGACAAGTTAAAATTTAATACGTGGCCCTGGTAACATAATCAAATGGGCATTATGTAATCTGGACGAGCAGTTCCAGTAAGTCCCAATGAGCTGGCTGCTTATGGTTGGGGGGGGGGGGGTGGGGGAATTTTGTTTCGGAGAGCGCTTACATGTTTGGGGATGTTCACTTCTGTCACAGAGGCTTCAGAACCGTACCCAGCTTTCGGCAACTGGAAGGCTCCCCACAACAGTGCAGAGATGACCAGTCTGGCTCAGGTCAGCCTTTTAAGATGGGCTGAGGGAAAACTTCAAAGTGAGTTGATTCTCGTGGCCTTCTTTTCAATCAAACACTGCTAGCCTATAATTCCCGTCTATTTATAGACTATAATCTAAGATGACTTTGACTTTTCCTGACACCAAAAATCAAAATAAAACTTCAGCAGTCATGCAGCTATGTCACCAGAAGTAATAGCAGAGTCACGAAAGCTTAACTGAGTTTTTCCTTTTTTTTTTTCTTTTTATTTATTTTTCTCTCATGCAATATATCCCGACCATGGCCTCCCATCCCACCGCCTCTCCCACCCGAGCCCCCACACCACCCTTCTCCCCCAGATCCGAATTTTTTTCCTAAATGAAAGTGAGATGTTACTTACAATGTCCTCTGGTTAGAGTTTTTAAGGTTTATATTTTAATTGATAATTATGTATGAGTGTCTGGGGGTGGTCAGTGTGGGTATGTGCACATAAGTACAGGTGTCCACAGAAGCCAGAGTCTCAGATCCCATGGAGCTCCAGGTAGCTGCATGGCATGGGTACTAGGAACCAAACTCAGTTCTCTTCTACAGCAGGGCAGGCTTTTAGTTGCTGGGCCGTCTTCTCAATCCAACCTCACATTGAAATTCTTAAGTCTCCCTCTTCAAAGTCAGCATTAAAGTTTTGGGAACATGTTAATCAAAGTCCACTTTTATGATTTTTAGTAGAGAAAAATCAGCTCCCTGGGTCCTCTGCCTCAAGCAATGGAATTCTTGAAAGGTAAAAACGATAGCTTTGAAATTGACTTAAGAAAAGACTTTTTGTACAAAAAAAAAATCATTAAACCAAGAACAATTCTATTTGAGAAGACCAAGACACAGACAATGCCTTGTCTGAGACACCGTAGCTGTCCTATGTCATGTGTCAAAGTCAAACTCCTAAGAGCCCTTAACTCTCCTCTAAGATCAGAGGTGGGCTGGAGATGCCACTCACTGGTAAAGAACTTGCCTGGCTTAGCACAAGGCCTTGAGCTGAATGCCACCACTACAAAAAGATACTAAGAGCAAACACCAGTAAAACAGACTCTGGACAGAAAGAGGCTCGCCGGTTGAGTTCATTCTGCAGCTAGCAGTGTAGAGTCTACCCAGCGAGGCCAGAGGCATCTCAAGGGCCTGAATGCCCACAGGAAGAACATGAGCAGCCTATTGCTGTAGGATATTACCTTAATTGGGTAAACATGTGCCGCATTTGTTCAGTAATGTAAAGATGTGTTGCTTTGACTGCCTAAGACACTGATTGGTCTAATAAAAAGCTGAACAACCAATAGCTCGGTTAGATGGGGCTGTGGGGCAGAGAGAATAAATAGGAGGAGGAATCTAGGCTTGAGAGGGAAGAGAACTAGGGAGAAAAAGAAGGAGACACCCAGGGCCTGCCAGGCACCCGCCAGACAGACAGACAGACACAGAGCAGGACATGCAGAATGAAAGAAAGGTTAAAAACCCCTGGGGCAAAATGCTGATGAAGAGAAACAGGTTAAATTAAGCTATAAGAGCTAGCAAGAAACAGGCCTAAGCTAGGGCCGAGCATTCATAACTAACAACAAATCTACATGTCATGACTTGGGAGCTGATTGGAGGCCCAAAAGAACCAAAAGAAAGACTTGTTATAGCCTATGGTCAAATGGGGTCACAGAAAAAAAAAAAAAAAGGAAAGTGGGGGAGGGGGAACGGAGCAAGGAAGTAAACAGACAAAAGACAATATTGGTCACCTCAAAGGGTAAGCATGATTTGGAGGGACCTCTTTCTTCTTTGTTAAAAAGTGTGTGTGTGTGTGTGTGTGTGTGTGTGTGTGTGTGCATGTGTTCAGTGCTGGGAATCAAACTAGGAACCTCCGCATATTAGGTAAGTGCTCCCCGACAGGTTTACAGCCCCCGGGCCCTGTGTAGACATTGTCTCTCAGTCCAGACTAGCCTTGAAATCAAGATCGTCTTGCCGTACCCTACCAAATGTTGGGATTACAAAAACAATTATTAAAAATAAATAAAACACCGTTTGACCTTCTTGGGGCTGGAGAGATGACTCAGCAGTCAAGAGTACTGGCTTCTCTTCCAGATGGTCCAGGTTTGACTCCCAGAACTCACAGAGCTGTTTACAATCATCTGTAACTAGAGTTCTAGGGAGATGCAACACCTTCTTCTGGCCTTCAGAAGCCCTGCATGAATGCATGACAGAAAAATGCATGCAGGCAAAACACCCATGTATAAAATAATAAAACAAAATAAATGTTAAAGTCTACCTTCTTAGTTGTTTTGCAGTGTGAAATCGAGTAGTGACAAACATATTCGCAAACTATCTTCAAAACTTTTCATCTGCAAAACTGAAATGCCCCGCCCATTAAATGACTGACGGCTCACCCGATCCTGAGGAGCCACCAGTATGCTTCTCGGAGTTTGACTCTCCTAGGTGGCTCAGAGGAGCTGAGTCCCATCTTCCATGTCTAGGTTACATCATTTAGTTCGACATACTGGCAGGCTACCACATGAGGGAGGCCCTTCCCTCTTTCTGCCGGACCACAGCCTAGTGTGTGCCCATGCTGAGAGCCCATGCTGCATCTGATTCCCCCTTTCATCATCTAGTTGATTCTGGGTGCTTGTCACCTTAGACTATTATGGGTAGTCCAGCTCTCAACGTGAGCACACAGGTCATTCAGGCCCTTGTTCTTAAGTTATGAGGCACAGAACCAGAAATGGAAACATTGAATCATGATAGTTAATTCTTAATTTTGTAAAACCCATCCAAGATAGCTTCCAGGGGTTCCAACTCCTCTCCAAGGTCTCCAACATGTGTGATCTTTCTGGATATTTTTTTACAGAACTTATCCCAGTGGATGTGAAGTGTCCTTTTTTAAAAAATGCCTCCGTCTGGCCTACATTTTCTACAATGAACATACAGTGCTCAAGATTAAGGACAAAAATGTAAAACACTGAAGTCAAAAAATAAATCTTACGAGGAAAATGGGTTGCAAATGAATATAAGAAATGGATTTCTTTTTTAAGAGCAAAGCAAACTGTTGAGTTCTCCTGTGAGTTTGGCGAGAGACATCATTCCTGCATGCCTTAAGAATCTATCACCTGCACCCAACTGTGACTGCCAAAATCCACGTGAATCGTGCCTGTAATTCACAGGCACTAACACAGCTCCTCTAGGCACCAGGAAGGAAACACTGCCTGGTGCGCAAGAGAAGACAAAGGAGAGCTACTGACGGCCCATGGCGACCATCAAAATCCCCAGCTGCTGGATATGCCCTGTCGCGTCCAAATCTTTTCCCCAGCCCCTGGGACCAGGTCTTTGAATTCTCAGCTGAATATCCCTGGATGGCCATTTTTCTCCTTGTCAGAGTTCCCAAAGTCTCAGAAAAAGAAGTAAGAAGGACACCACAAAGCTTGGAGACATGTATGACTTTAAGGGCCCTTGCTGCTCTTCCAAGAGGGCCCACATTTTTTCCCAGCACTCACGGCAGGAGGCTGACAATTGCTTGTAATTCCAGCTCCAGGCGATCTAATGACCTCTTCTGGCTAGGGAAGGTACCCACATGAACACAAGCATACCCACACAGAGACACTTCATTTAAAAGTGAAATAAGTCTTTAAAAAATAAAATTAAATACCACTGCAGCCAATAGCTCCCAAAGAGCAGCCCTGTACTCACAAACTAGGATAACAATGGAACAGAAACAGCCCCATGAAGCCCATTGTTCTTAATGTCAGGCCACAGTGGCCAAGGGGGTCACAGAGGTCACGGGGCCTACAAGACCCAGATAGCTGACCAAAAATCTGTGAAACCCCACACTGTTGCAGAGATGGCATTTCTTTGTCCAGTGGTTTCCTACTGGCCTGCTCCACTCCTTGGAGGTGAGATAACCTGATCCGTTCAAATAGGACAAGGCGAAGGGGCTAGATGCCAACTCTGCCAGTTACGGGTAGATCCTACCTCCTGCTCCCTGAGGAGAAGCGTCACTGGTCTCTGTACCCTCCACACACCTGAGCCTCTCCTGTGTGCGGCTGGGTTTCTTTCCTTCTTATCTCTTTTTCTAGCACATCTTTAAAACTAATTTTTAGTTAGCGTACAAAGAAATTGGTTCCGTCTGACACTATTTTCATACATAAATTCCACTATACCTCACTTTGTATTTCTCTTCCTCCGTCTTCTCCTTCCCCTATTCTGCACCCTTGCTGGTCCCCTCCCTCTAAAGAGTTTCTCCTTCTGTTTTTGCAATATATATCTATCTCTGTGGGCCTAGCTTATTTTACTCACCATGAGGATTTCTAGTTCTTCTCACATTTCTTTGTGGGCGGGGGGGGAGGCAGCAATAGACGGAAACACAAGAGAAGGGGAGAAATAAGAAGCTGGGTGGGGAAGGGACTATATTCGGTTCTAAAGGATGGCTCTACTCAAGTGAGACCCAAAGAGCTTCATGATCAATATCTCGTCTGCCTCCTCTGGGCTCAAAAACCAATGCCTGGAAAGCAGAGTTCAGCCCTGGTTTCTTAACAAAAGATTCACACCCTGTGTCTGGATTTCTGGCATCACCCCAAAGTCACTTCAGCCCTTGGCTGAGTCTGAGGCTAACTTACAAAGAAGACCAAGCCTTGGAAAAATCAAACCTTTAACAGTGACAGGCATGAGCCATCCATTGACATAGGAATGGCTTTGAGACTGGGGATGGAGCTCAGTTGGTAGCGAGCTTATCCAGCATGTACAAAGTCCTGGGTTCAAGCCTAAACACTTCATAAATCAAGCATTGTGGGGCAGTCTGTAATTCTAGAACTGAGGAGATAGAGGCAGGCAAATCAGAAGTTTGAGGTCATCCTTAGCTACACAGTGTTAGGGACCAGAGTGGGCTATGTGAGATTTCATTTATTAAAATAAGAAAAGGAAAGTGACTTTACGGCCCATGGAGAACTAAAACAAAGAAACAGACAGAAAAGACTCCACCAACCGCCTGCAGCAGACCAAACAGATCTCCAAGGGTAGAGTCATCAGGCAGATTGGAGACTAGACGCTTCCAAAGAATGCTGAGTGGAAAACAGAGAACCTCACTGTCTCAGGAGGAGTGGAAACAGGGGACCAGAGAGGCCTGCATGGAAGGTAAGGTCCTTTGACATCTCCACAGCATGGGGATATCCAAATACCACCCAACTTTCTCTCATCCAGGCCTGCACTTGGGGTTTAAATCTACTATTCAGGACTTGTTCTGGGTGTCCCAGACATGGATCACAAGCAAAGAAAAATGAGAAAATTCTTTCTAGGTCCATCATAAGGTGGGTCGTGGTGGTCGCGGGAAATCACAAGCACACTAGTCTCTCTGCAGGGAGGACAGAAAAGCTCCAGGACTTGGGGAGACCTTAAAACCCTCACCACCATAAGCTGTGTCTTTTCTTGCTCCTGAAAGTGCTAAGTCAAGTCCCTGTTTGTTCAGAGTCCACTGGATCTGGGCCCCCAAGAAAACCAGGTAGGAAGGCCAAAGAAACAGCATGAAGAAAGAAAAGAGGAGTTGGGATTGGTGACATACACCTGTGATGCCAGGACTCAGGAAGCCGAGGCAGGAGGATCATCAATTCATGGACAATCTGGGCTACCTAGTGAGACAGTCTCAGAAAAACACACACACGTATACACACACACACACACACACACACACACACTCACACACACTCACACACACACTCACCAAAAACAAAACAAAACAACCAATGGAAAAGAAGGTACAAAGCATGGATAAAGCAGTAGAGTATTTGTCCATCATGCTCGAGGCCCCAGGTTCTACTCTCAGTGATGTAAAAGCAAAAAAGAAAAAAGAAAGTAAATAGTTTTTTTTTTTTTAATTTCAACTTTGGCCACGTACAGAAGCATCAGTCATACAGGTAATGAGATCGTGCAGGAAGACGATTCCCAGGCTTGGTTTGAGGACGTTAAGGATATCTATTCTGGCCCTAGAGTGCCAATTACATTTCCAAATTGGCAATTAGACATAATGTCCCAAAGACAATTACCAAATAATGCCAAACACGATGCAAATTCTATCTGATCAAGAGCATTCTTTTGAAACTGTTCCTCTGCCCCTCGCCCAACTCATTCCCCTCACTCACAACTGCCCCAAGCAAACTAAATTTTTGTCCTCCGCCAGTTAAGACACCATGGTGGTGGGAATAATTAAAACCTAAAATAAATCAAGCAACTCATAATTTCATCACCAAAGCTTGTCACCAAATCAAGTCCATGTCTTCCTCTCAGAGCTTCTCAACAGTCTCTGATAAATGACACCACAAAGTAGAAGCGGGAACTAGGGGGACAGCTCAGCCAGCCAAATGTTTGTTGTAAAAACATGAGAGCCTGGGTTTGATCCCTGGGACCCATGTAAAAAGCTAGGCCGGTGTGTGCTTGTAATCCTACTGCTGTGACCGTGAGCTATGCTTACAAGGGCTAACTGGCCACCCAGCCTAGACCACTCTGTGAATTAAGGCCAGTGAGAGAGACTGTCTCAACCAAAACAAGTTGGGGCTGATGGCATGTCCTATCTAAAGTTTTTGCTGAGCAAGCCTGACAACCTGAGTGTCATCCCTGGAACCCACACAAGGGTATACAGAAAACTGAGTGCTGAACATTGTCCTTTGACCTCCACATATGTGCCACAGCATGCACACACAACAATAAATAAAATCTTAAAAAGATGGATAATGACTAAGGAATGACACCCACAATTGTCCTCTGACCGTACAAACACTCACACATACACACAGAGAGACACACAAACACAGAGAGAAAGAGAGAGGGAGAGAGAGAGAGAGAGAGAGCAGAGACATGAATCTGCACCCATCATAGTCCCCATCACCCTAAGTGTCTGTGTTTCTTTTTAGATAACTCAGCTCCTGCTGTCAATGAATCTGAAGACAGCTAAGGGAGTCACTCACAGGTGTCCACACCCCATAAGAAGGCACCTGGTTTTAGCTCAGCACATTCGGATAGCTCTGAGTCCCAATGGGTAAGAGATCAGAACCAATTTTCTTTATTTTTTCCCTGGTGCCCAGCTCAGTTTCCAACACAGTAAATACGTGTGATAAAGGTAAAGCCAAGAGCACTAACATTAACCAGATCTGAGGGCTTACAAGTACAGGGCCTTCCTTCCTGAGGCTTTCAGAGACTTGAGTAAAGTTCTTTCTGGGTTCCCCTCCTTTGGCAACGGAACAACGTAAAAAGCACATCTTAAGGAAAGTCCCTGACTGTCGGAGCTGTGAAAACCCTTGTGATGGCGAGAAAGCGCTACTTTCCCTGTTGTCTGCTGGGAGTCTTGAGAGGTACACGGAAAGATGGCACTCCCTCCCCTGTCAGAGCCTTTTAAAGTTGAGGCCTCTCTCACATTTGGTAAGGTCCACTCAGGTCGCTGTGGAAAATCAGCCCACTTCAACCCTTCCTGAAAGAGTAGCCCACAGCTGGCCTCCTGAACCTCTCCACACCAGGCAACCCTAGCTGGGGCCTTTAATTTTGCAAGATGGTGGTTTGGCTAACTCACTACCCTGGACTTTGGGAAGCCAGGCCCCTCACAGTGTGACCAACTGGTAAGAAGAAGAATCCACACATTGGCTGGTTACTGGCAGGCTACACCCCGCAAACTACAGAATGCCACCCTGGCTGCCACAAGCCAGCCCCAAAGCCACAGTGCCTGTGGGCTCTTTGGGACAAGACACCCCAAAAGTCAGTTTTAACAGCCTGGTAGCAGCCTCACCCTCCACCCCAAACATCTCATCTAATTTTCCCACCCTGGCTCTCTGGCATCAGCAAACCTTCCTCTTCTTGCCCATTTTGGCCCTTTCATGCCATAGGAGAGCTAGAAATGTCCATATTCCAATATAAACCCACATTCAGAGACAGACAGCCTAGGCTCTTCCCATTAGCCCACTTTGGCCTCTGCACCCCAGAGCTTGCCTCTTAGAGAAAGGAGCTGCCCAGGCTGATCCCTGGGCCTTCTGTGTCAGGCCGTGTCAGCAGCCCTCCAGGTGATTAGTGTACACATAAAAGCTGAAGATCCCCTCCTCCAGCCCTTTCAAACAGAAACCTGAGCCCAACTGGCATTCCTCAGGCCTTCTTCCCACAAAGCTAAGCCTATGAGGGTGGGACCCTGAATTTCCATCTCACCGAGCCCAAAGCCAAGAGCGCATGGATGGGAGGCATCTGGAGGAGGGAGGTACTGTTGGTCTGCTCCCGCTGTGTATAGTGGTGGAATTCAGAGGCTCTGCAGGAGACTGGCCTTACCTGACCCTTAAAGATTTCTCTACAAGTCTCAGAGTTCCCCATGATGCCCCAGGGCTATGGTGTCACTACACAAACACAACCCTTTCCCACAAACCAAAAAGGAGTTTCTCTAGAGGCTCCACAGCTCTGAAGTCCTGAGAAAGCACTGTTGGCTACTGTGATTCACAGATTAGCACAGCCATGGCCACTGAGAGCCAGGGAACCCCTGCTACTTACTTTGGGAAGAAGACCCCGGCATTGTAATCCTAAACCTTCTTGACTGCTTCAAAGAGAGAGAGAGAGAGAGAGAGAGAGAGAGAGAGAGAGAGAGAGAGAGAGAGAGAGAAGCAGGGGGCAAAGTAAGCAATGGAGTCCCAAAACAAGCACTCCCAGCTGCAAAGCACCTATTAAATACCCCAGTCCAGAGAACACAGTAGCAAGGCAAAAAGTGGGGCACAGTTGGTCTGACCTCCCTTCTCTCTCTCAGGCCAAACTGCAGGGTATCTCTTCGTTTTCTCCAGAAGCAGCAACAGCATGGACCCACACCTTCTCAGAACACTCTGCAGTGAGGTTAATGGAAGAACCACAGGACTATGTTCTATTACAAGTCTCAATGTGAGGAGAGTCTGAATGTGAGGAAACTGAGGCACATCGTACTGCAGTCCTTGCCAAGGTCATAGGCTGACTCTTGCTCACTACACAGCAGATGGAAACCTGGGAAAGGCTGCTCAGAGTAAGGGCAAGTCCCTACCAGCAGGACCTCTGCAGGCCTGTGATGAGATCCTCCAAGGAAAGACTCAGCCAGGGCCGCACTACCAATCTCTCCCAAGGTAACGTCAAGGGCAAAGGCCAGAACACACTTCGGGAAATCCTGCTGAAGAGGCTGCCAAGGAAAAGCTGGCCTGGGTACACAGCAGCATCCTGTGTGTGTGACCACAACATCGGGTCGTAGGCGGAGGAGGGACACGGAGGGACAGGGACAGACAGGTAAGTCTGTGAGCTCTGACCTGAGTTACCATCGATGGAATCTGCCCCTCCACAAGGAGGTATTGCCGAACAGTTACATCTCCTGTTACAATGTTTCCCTCTGCCAGACCTATATCTCTGATACACACAAGCACCATCAGTGCCTACCCACAACACCCCCCATCATCAACAGAACCATACAGTCAAAGTATCCCCTCCCTAGATCCTTCTTCAGCTACCAGATCCCAATCACCCTAACTTGCAGTGACCTAAAGTCCCAATCACAGTGTGACTTTGGACAGGTTTTGATTCATGCTGTCAAGTCTGGAAGCTCCTTGGGCTCCAAAATGTCTTCTGTGCCCTTCTGCAGCTTTTGTTCAATAAATCAGAGAAAACAGCTTCTCACTTGGTGGAGCTGTAGCAGCTCCCACTTCCAAGAGGCCTGCTAGTTTCTGATGTTTGTTGGGTACTATGTACACCTGTTAGAGGTACTTCCTATAGGAATTCTACAAAGTTTAAGTGTCAATGGGTTCCTCTGGCTGATCAGGAAACAAGGCTAGACTTTACTGTCAGCCAAAGATACACTCCTAAGTGTGTGCGGCACCCTTTATTCTGCGTTTATCAACTGTAGAGTTTAAACTATCCATCAAACAGAAATAAATAAATAAATAAATAGGCAAACTAACAAACAGTATAGCAGTGAGGCTGGAGAGGTGACTTAGTAGTAAAGAGCACTTATTGTTCTTGTAGGAAACCCAGGTTTGGTTTCCAGCACGCGCGCGCGCGCGCACACACACACACACACACACACACACACACACACGGTAGTTTACAGTCATCTGAATGTCCAGTCTCAGAGGATCCAGCACCTCTTCTAACCTCCACAGGCTCCTGCATGCACCCGATGCATATACATACACATAAAACAAAATGTTTGTTTGTTTGTTTGTTTTTAATAAGCAACGAGAACAAGCAGGCTGGACAAGGCCAGGTCAGGTCCCCTATGACTGGGGCCTGAGAACTTCTCCCTGGCCACCCCAAATGATCTCACCACAAAAGAGTATGTGAAGGTCATTGGTGCTGGCAGCCGTCAGGCCAAGAGGAAACCAAGCACTGGGGCCAATCTGGAATTGAGAGTTCCAGGGTGCTGAAGCCGCAGTTCTGATTAAACACACTGGACCAGACCCCGGGTAATTAACAAACCATAATGGGAACTAATATTTATATTAGTCCTGAGCTTGTCAGAGAAATTGTGTTGTTTTCTCGGACACAGTCATGGAGACAACACCTCGGTAATTCACAACATGCAGATCATCCTTGATCAAGCCCTAGCTGCTACAGAGATGCCAGCCCTGATTGAGATTATCAGTGAGTCTATGCCTGGCCACTTGCAGGTCCTGCAGCAAACCAGAGACCTAGCCACAAGTGGCCTGTTTCTCCAGGAGACATTTAAGGAGAAGGAGACCATATGCTAGAAGATGAATAAATCAAGGGAACAAAGATGCATATATGGTCGACAGCCAGATTCCAAAAGGATCTGGGGAGTTGCAAAGCCCACTGAGCTAAAATCTTTCCCCACAATTCCTTTCTCCTCCCATTCTCCTGTGTGGAACCCCAAAGCAGGGAGCAGATTTGGGTTTCAACCCTCAAACCCCACAGGTATCAGAGAAGTTAAATGACTTGTCCAGGCTGCCTGAATAACTCTCATGTTCAACTACAATTCAGGACTGGATTGAACCTCAAAATACCATGGCCAAATGACCAGCACTCGCTGACGTGCTGAAGGGAAGCAATGAAGAAGCTCAGAAAAGCACAGGGCTGGCAAGACCGTGTCCCCTTTCTAAACAGAGGTAGAGGTTTGCTGCTATATTTTGTTTCACTCCTAGATTGTTTGAGACACAATATAACTATGCAGCTCAAGCTGATTTAAACTCATGATCCTCCTGTCTCTGTCCTCCATTACTGGAATTACAGACATATGCCACTTCACCCAGCATAAATGTTCTTCCTTACTCCCCCACCCCCCTAAAAAAAAGCCCACAATCTATTTTTAAATGATGAAGCCAGTAGCTATATGCTATTTGTAGGTCATAGGTACAAAGGAGCAGAGGCCCCTAGATGTATGTTCACAGTCCTGGGTTCCTATCAGCAAAAAACATAGTGCAGACCTGGAGACCAAATGCATAGGATTCCAAGCTCCTGCTGAAACATGTCTCCCCGGGAAATGCAGGTGCTGAGAAGACACCTTTCCCAGAGTTCTAGCTCCTAGAAAAGCACGCTGGATCTGGATAAGGGTGGGGATGGACAAATAGGCCTGAGGGTGAATAGAAAGAAGTTTCTGTGGAAAAGCAGAAAAGGCTTGCTTGGGGAGAATATTAGTACAAATGTTCTAAACTGGAGCTGAATTCTTTATTCTGCACTAAGTCTTGACAAAATGACCAGATACTTGGAAAGCAAAGTGGGGGGGAAAACGATTGCAAATGAATGCAGAACCTAAAAGGTAGAAAGAAAAGCTTCCAAGAAACCTCACTTACCATGGTTAGATACAGTGAGCTGAGTACACGCAACTTAATCAAACAAATCAAGAAGTGGGTATTAAGAGATCTGGGCATGATTCTTAAAGAACTCATGGTATCAAAAATAGCTTGATGTTATTTTCTTTTGGCCTTCAAACTTTTCAATAAACCCCAATTATCTCTCATTCCAGGTTGGTGGGGTTGAATCTGTATAGAAATTCTCAGCTATGTGTACTCAGTTGTTCTTCAGGCTAAAAAAGTATCTACATACAAATACAAACACGTATTGCCTTTTAATTATCCTTGCACAAAACCTGTTTTTTTTTTTTAAAAAAAAACTGACAGAAACTACGCTGGTCATTATTCAGGAAAGAGATTCTGTATGTAAATTTTCTAAGGAGCATTTAGTAACACGCACTATACTAGCGCTGGGGAATCCTAGAGTAAAGATATGATAGAAGCTGCATCAGGCTAATAAAACATATTCATTTTGATCAAAATTGTTCACTTTCTGAAAAACAGGAGGTAGTTCTTAAAAATTCAAACTAAATCACTTCCATCTAGAAAATAATTGAGGTGCACGCAACTGTGAGCTACTGTACCCACTAAAAGAATTGTCAAGTCTTAATATGAGAAGGAGAAACTCTAGGGATGGGCTGGAGGTGGAGAAGAGAGAATGACTGATTAAGATTCTACGATCAGGCTGAAGTGAAGTCTGATCAGGTAAAAGGCTTCTCTGGGTCTGGCTGTAGGAACCTTGCTTAATCTGAAGGCTTCTCTGGAAGGCCAGCTATCTTTCTCCTTGAAAAGGAAGGGGGAACCTCCATCACCAAGAAGGTGACTCCGCCATTCGAGGCTTCCAGAGTAATCGGAAGAGAAAGCAAAGGACGATTTTCCTTTTTCCTCCCTTATTCCAACACACCAGTATTTTCCAAAACACAAATGTGCTGCCACAAAACACAGCTGAGCCCAGCACCTACAGTGATGTATAATTAATGACACAGAGTGCTTCAGTTGCCCTTGGGTTTCAGAGTCAGCCTATCCCCTAGCCTAGCTCCTCTCTCTCCTTAGCAGTCAGCAGGCTGCTACAAGTTGCTGGGTCCTGTGAAGTCTGAGGGGGTCCTAGGATTAACTTTACTAGATCAGGTCTGAACATTTGGGGACCAAGATGAGTGTCTGTCTTGCACAATTCCCCCTACACATCTCCTCTCTCCAAAAAATGTGGGTGCTGTGAAGTCTTCTTGGATGAGAATTACTCTCAAAAAGGAGGCACCCAGTTTAGCTCCCTCTTTTTATTTCCAGTTCTTTCTTTTAGTCATTCTGTAGTTCTCTCTCAAACACTGCCCACCCCCGGCCCCCCACCTCCAGCCAGTGCTTGGTGGTGGGCAGGGACACCTCTAGGGATATGGCCACAACCCAGGAGTCAGCCTAGCAACCATACAGCTAGTGAGTCCTAGTGCCGGTGGGCGTCTCTGCCTGGAATAGCTTAAGGCGACTTCCAGCCACATCAAATGCCAAGAAGGGGCTGCGCAGAGCCGCTCAGAGTCTGAGGAGGGCTGCCCTTGTGCTATAGCTTGGAACTGTTGGCTCCATTTGCGGGGACCCAAAGTGGGTGGCCTTGGAGAGAAGTGCAGAGGCAGCGAAAGTACTTGGGGTAGGGGAATGTTCTACAAAGAAAATGTAAAAGATAGAGTGGGCGGTGACATTAGACTTGCAACCATGCCACATTCAGAAAGTGACTCTCCATGGGTTGACCCCCGTTCTGAAATGAGTCTTTCCAACTTTCTATTAACCCTTATGCCCCCACTTTCTCCAGCCACGTTACTCCCACAGAATTCCCAAGTGCAAGAGATTTTCTTCATTGCCCAAAGAACCAAGGGCTTTGGAACCCTATGAACTCATCTCCCCAACAAGCTCCTAGAGTATATGCGGATCTGCCCCTACCGGCCCACCATGAAGAGCCTAGCCGCGGCTGGTGAGTGGTACCGGGCACGCACCCAGGGTCTTCCAGCTTTCTCTGTGCCAACGAGGTCCCTTCTCCTCACTCCACACCACCATACCCAAGAGGCACGCAGCCACCAACAACCCTACAATAAACAGGAAACTAAAGCGGGGGTCTGCGTTCTGGAGCGCACCAGCTGGGGTCAACTCCTCACCGCTGGCGCACAGATCGTTGCCCCAATCCGAAGGCGCAGGGAGAAGGGAGGGAAGGGCAGACAGCGGGAACCAGGCAGGCAGGGACGGAAGGAGGCAAGATGCCATGCAGAGCAAAGAGGTGGGCTGCAAGGGACGCGAAGAAACGGCGGGGCTGGCGCAGGGGGCGGGCGACCGGGGCGCGCGTTACCTTCGTCTTGCCCCCGCAGTGGCAGCAAACGGTCCACAGGTACTTCAGCGTCCGCCAGAGCAAGATGATGAAGAGGCCCCCGAAGAAAGTCACCATGGAGGAGGCCAGAAAAGCCCACCACATGCGTTGGCCCCGGCTGTCGCAAGGCACCTCCATGGTCACCGGGATGATGAGCGCATCCATCTTGGGCTCGTGGACCGAGGACGAGGAGGAAGAGGAGGAGGAAGAAGAAGAGGAGGAGGAAGAGGAGGACGCGTCTAGGCTGAGATGGTTCGCGTGGATATTGCTGCTCATTCTAAGACCGCTGCCTCCGCCGCCGCCGCCGCCGCCGCCGCCGCTGCTGCCGCCGCCGCCGCCGCCACCGTTTGCCATAGCTAGCAACGGGCGGCCGGCGCAGGGGCTCGAGGGAGCTCCTCCCGCCGCCAGCGCCACCCCGAACACCCATCAACAGCCATGTTGCTGCTACTGCTGCCGCCGCCGCCGCCGCGGAACGCGGAGAGGGGGGGCGGGGAGGCGCCTGGGCTCGGGGCGCTGTGCGCGACCTGGCGGGGCGCGTGGAGATATATACAGCCAAGCGCCGCCGCCCGCCCTCCCCCGGGCCGCTGGCCCGCCCGGGGGGAGGGGATGAGCGCGTGTGGCTCCCACTCCCGGACCCAGGCCCTGATCGCTCCTGGGGCTACGCGAAGCACCGAGAGCCCAGGGGGCGCCGCGGGCCCCCCGTGCCCGGGGTCTGTGCCTCCCCGAGCTCTGTGCGCACGGTCCCGGCTGCCCTAGGCGCCGCCCGGCCCGCCTGGCGTGCGCCACGCGTGTGCGCTGCGCCCGGGCCCGGGGTCCCCCGCCCGTCCCCGAGCAGCTCCCGGGTGATGAGGCGACAGCTCGTTAGGATCGGAGAATCCGCGCTCTCCCGCCCGGGCGTGCCCGCGCCACCCTTCCTCCCCCGGGTTGCTCTCAGCTTCTGGATCGTCGCCTCCTATGCTCGCGCGGCCGCGGCAGGTTGGCTGCGGCCGGTTGCCCTGCCTCCTCTGCCCCCTAGTCGGTGCTCTGCGGGACCCCTCGAGTCAGGTTTCCACGACCCCGAGCCTCCTCGGACTCCGCTTGCTTCTTCCTCTTCTCCTCCTCTGGCTCCTCCTCGTCCCTGTCCTCTCAGCCGGAGCCTCTTCGGCGCGCGCCCCGCGCTCCCCGCAGCCGCCAGCAGTGGCAGCTGCAGCAACTGGAGCGGGCACGGGCTCAAGCCGCCCGAAGCGGGAGGGGAGGAGGCTTACCGGGCTGACTCGCCACGGCTTGGGGCTGAGTAGGGGCTGCAGGCTATTTGGAGGTGGCCAGGAACGCGCCCCCCCATACACACACACACACACCTTCTAGGACGCAGAGTATAGCGCCCCCAGCTCAGGTGCAGGACTTAGTACGTGTTGCGCCCCCACCTAGGTTCAGTGGCGTATCCCAAGGGGAAAACCACCAGGTGCCCCCTGCTAGGCCGGTTTTCCCAAAGGAGCTCCTAATGGGGAGGGGAGGAGTGGCCGGCTGCCAACTTGATTCCACAGGCTTATTGTCCCAAGATCCTCAGACTTGGAGACTGAGGAAGACCCTAGCCAAGATAGGTATACCGTCTGATTTACAGCTTGCTAGCTCTTCAGTTTCCTAGGTGCCCCAGTGTGCATGGCTGATAGACAGGGGCATCTGAAAGTCTGTTGGTGGTCTGTAACCTCTGACAGCAGCAGGTGGGTTTTTGTTGGGTTTTGTTTTGTTTTTCTCCCACCACCCCCCCCCCCCGTTTCCTTACTAAGCAACACGGGATTGCCCGAGAGAACTGACAAGTTTAACAGCAATCTGGCTGTTGGTGTGGCACACGACTGGACGGTGGGGTTCCTCAAAGGGTCTCTTCCCTGCTCTCTAGGCTCCCGTGGAAAAGGCAGCTGGATGACGGGTACTCTCTATTCAGCCTTGCCTCTCTACACTTCTGCTTTTCCTTTTTCTACCCCGTAAGGGGAAGGAATCCAGGTCCCGGAGTCCCCCTTTAGATGCGTACAGAAACTTCCTCCCTCTAGCTGTTTCTTCTCCAGGCTACCAGCTGGACCACAACTTTTTCCTGTGCTAATTAAAACGAAGATGATCACTCTCCCCTCATTGCCCATAGTGATTTCCCCAAAGTTTCCAGCTCATTAGTTAGAGCCTAATTGGAATTCTCAGGTTCCTTTCAACTCTTCCTATGGTTAATTGGCCCAAGTGAGCCTCCTTACCTGAACAAGCTGTCACTGCCTAAGTCAGTGGTCAGCCACAACACCCTGGCCTTAGGATGCAGGAGTGGAGCCAGCAGAGGTCAAACCTGGCAGACACTGAAGATCTTTGAGTCTGGAACTGGTTGGTACATTCCTTGGGCTTAGTGTACGTATAACTTAGAAAAGACATAAGGCCTAAGTCATGGGGGGTGGGCAGAACGGAGTTAGATAAGAGTTCTTGAGTGCGTTACCCTGAACCTGGTAACCACTCACCCCTGAAAGAACGGTATATAAAGGAGGGTGACAAAAATGACTAGCTGGTAAAGCTGCTCGCCTCCAAACCTGGCCACGTGAGCTCTTTCCCTCAAACTCACAAGGGAATAAACTGACTCCCATTAGTTGCTCTCTGAGTCCCATGTGTGTGCTATGATGCACACGTGTGTTCGCATGTATGTGAGCACACACATGGGTAAATAATTTGTGTTTTAAAGAAGAGAACTACCGATGGCAATTTTCAGAAAGAGAAATTGCCTCGGTCTCCCCTTCTATCACCCGGTGGTGCCTCCAGCGTCGTACTTTGAGCTCAGAAGCTACCGCGCAATTCCATGCATGCGACGGCCCTGGGTCTTTTCCAGCATAGGACTGGGATAGCGGGACTTAAAAGGGCTGCCAAGCGGTGCAAGTGACAGCAGCATTGAGGCTCCTAATAAAGCCTTCTCAGTGGCTGCCTTTGTGTCTTAACACATGCCAAGAGTTGGGGACTTTCCTTAAGCCCAAGACTTAATATTGAAAAATAAGACACCTATAACATAACTCAGCAAGGGACAGATCGTGTCCTGCCCTCTCGTGAGGCGGGAAGCCTTCAGAATGTATTCCCACAGTAGCAAAAAGTGAAACTTTGCAACCAATGGTCCCCTCTAGATTCTTCCCAGTCAGTACCTACAACCTAAATCCCCCTGAGACACCAGTATCAAGGCTACTTACAGGAAGTTAGTGGCCGCTGTGCCTTCTGTCCTCCCACGGGTGAAGCCCCCACCTGTGTTCCTGCTTCAGCAGCACATCAATGTCTCAGCAGCCTTCTAGAGGGGACTAGAAGCAGTCTAGACAAAACACCCCCTCACCCCAACTTCTTTCTGCTCTCTCACCTAACTTTGCTGACTAAACCTCCAGTGTTGACCAAAACCTTAACTTGCTCAGATTTCATGAGAGACCTGCACTGTCAAGTTCAATATCCTCCCATTCCTGTAACCACCTGTCCCTCACCTTCTCCCCAATGGCCTGGCTTTAGGCACAGAATGAAAGTATTACCACTCACCGGGAGTAGATGTCATCAAGCCTTTGCCCAACTCTCACCAGCTACCATCACCATCCTGTCACCTAGCTTTTCCCATTTTGGAAGAGGCTCTTCCTAGGTAAGGAGCAACATCACATTCCAAAGGAACCTTGGATATCATGCACTTACCCTATTTGTCTCTAAAATTGGAACAAAAGCAGAAACCAGAGGCAGGAGGGAGAGCTTGGTGAGTGAAGTGCTTGCTGCACAAGTCTGAGGACCTGAGTTCAGATCTCTAGCACCCACATAAAAGCCAGACACGGTGGTATACACCTGTAATCCCAGTTCTGGGAGGCAGAGAGAGTTAAAGATCCCAGGGGTTGCTGGAGAGGTAACAGCACCAAAAAAGAGGGGGAGGGGGTTGAGCTCCAAATTCAGTGAATAGGACCCTGTCTCAAAAGTAAGGTGGAAGGTGACTGAGGAAAGCGTCTGACTTTAACCTCTGGCCTCCCAGCACTTCTGCATTGAGTGAGGACAACACACACACACACACACACACACACACACACACACACACACACCCCACTCTGCCTACCTCAAAGGATTATCTGGAAGAATTAGTAAGGAAATACACAGACTTTGATTATTTTGTCTATGACACACACAACTCCCATATCTTACGGCCTCCTCGCTTTGGCCAACAGTGTACTCTGTGAGAAGAGGCAGGAGGAGGCCCCCTGCCTCCATTTTGCTGTTCTGCACACTCACGCAGGCCCTCAGGAAAAGGGCAGAGCAGGACCATGCAGCTGCAGCGATCCCTGAGCTCTGCGGACGTCTTCATACTGTCACCCAGAGAGCCTCAGTGACAGCCGGGCTCCAGAGGGGAAGAACCCATCCAGCCTGCATAGGATCTGTCACCACACCCACACTCCCTCAATAACCTGGGAAATGGGAAGCTATCTACAAATATCTCCAGAGCATTTCTGCCTACTGTGGGTGTGTCTATGGGCTGGGAATTGAGAATCATTGTACAAGAACTAAAAGCCAATATGAAAGTAGAAACTTCCAACAGGGGCCATTTATTTGTCTGCAGATATATTTAAAAGCTTCCCGGACTCTAGCAAATGCATGTGTCTATGTGCCTTGCACTTTCACAGCAAGCCAGCGATTTCAAATCTGTTAAGTAGTCGAAGCTGGGCATTCCCAGTGAACTTAAAGGACACACACGAAACTAAGTATAAACACACAAACTAAAATGCAGAATGATTAAAGTCCAAAGAGAGCGTGAAAGGATGTTTGCAAAGATGTTGGCAGGGTATCACAGTTAAGATCCACTGGACTTTCTTTTCTCCAGCCTAGATCCAGTCCTGATACTGTGCTTTAAATAAATAAATAAATAAATAATAAACACAATTCTTTGTGAATCTCTGTGACTCGGTGATGCCTCCTTAAGTGACGTGGCGCCCTCTGGTGACGTTGTCTGGTAGACCACAATCTGGTGACTATTCTAAAGGGGGCTGATTCATAAGTACATTTTAGACATGAAAATTCCAAGGAACATTCCACAGTAGAACAAACAATGTAGCCACAGGAACCGGGATTGTAGATTTGGATTATGGAAGTCAGAGGATGCAAGCTGACTACAGTTGATGTTTGGCACTTGAGAGTGGGTGCCAAGGGTTCTGACCACAGATGCACGCAAGCACAAGGTAATGCATACGCTAATCAGCTTGAGTTAGCCAGCTCACTCCACAGTGAACATGTATTTCAATGAATACACTGAGCCATATGTGTGTGCGTGAGTGCTTTGTGTATATGCAGTTTTTGCCCGTTTAAAAAATGTAAAGCTTAGAGATGGGTCAGCAGTTAAGAGCATCTGTTACTCTTGAGAGACCCTGCTTTGCTTCCCAGCACCCACATAATGGTTCACAACCATCCCTACTTCAGTTCTGGGGACTCTAGTATCCTCTTCTGGTGTCTTGAGGCATCAACCATGCATGTGGTCCACTCATAAAATGAATAAGCTTAATTTGTAAAATAAAAGTGAAGAGAAAGTTCACATCCAGAATGATACCCAGGAACCACTTTCTAACTCCACAGCGTATAAAGTGTTGGTATAAGGTGGGTGGCCCAGTTAATGTTCTTGCCACCATTCGATCTGATGCCACATCTCAGCTATGACTGCCACTAGGTCTCTGTGCTTCCTTAAAGTTCCACAGTTAAAAATCTGCAGAGAGTTGGTAAAGTGTCTCCCTTCCAAGCACAGGACCTGAGCTTGACCCTCAGAACTCATGTGCATGTAAAAGATCGGGCATGGAGCTCACTTGAGATCTGAGGTCTGGGCAGGCAGGGAGTGGTAGACCCTGGAACACACTGACCAGTAAGACTGGACCCCTAGAGGAATGATAGGCCAGTAAGAGACCTCTCAGAGAAAAGTGGGATGCTGTCTGAGGAGTGGTGAGGCTATCCTCTGACCCATACAAGTGTAGCCATCCGAGAAGATGTGCATCCCTACACACATGGGAACCTGTGCGTGCTCACGCGTGTGCGTGCGCGCGCGTGCACACACACACACACACACACACACACAGCTACCATGGTGTTCTCTGACAGGCAGCCCTCCCTGCCTTCTCACCTCCTTATAGTCTATTTCTGGTAGAAAGGGAAGTGGCTACTCTACCACCTTACAGATCCAGAAGCGGAGGCTGAGTCCTCCTGCCGAGCTATTTGACAGGGTAGGTGTCATCTACCTCTGGAAGACTCTCTGACAACAACGGAAGAGGAGCCCACTGGCTCAAACCTCAGAACTGTATTCAAGAGCCATTGAACTTCAGAAGGTTCACCAAGTGGAAGGGGGGACTGAGCGGACTGGCTTTTCTTTTCATAGCTAATTAATATCTATTTTATACTTATTGCTATGTATAAGAACAATTCAGACTTAATACAAAGAATCAGCCTATAAGGTCTTTTTTAAAAGGGCATTGAATCTACCTAGAAGCCCACCACCCACAGATAACCTAACTGTTCTTGACATTTTATATATTTAACTCCCTTTTTTTTTCTCTGTGGGTGTGGGTAGCTTTGCAAAGTTAAAACTACATTGAGCATGTACCCTTCATCCTCCTTTCCTTCCACATTAAACTGTAAAGATTTTTTCCTGTCATCAAAGAGCCTGGAAAACACCAAGAAAAATAGTTGAGGAACAGTCTAGCAGATGGAATACTAACTGATACGTGACTCACTCTAAAATTTAATATATTTAAAAAATTAGCTCTAAAACTGTGAAAAACCTCTTGCAGTGGTTGAGATGTCATAAAGTTTCCACTGGTACTCTTCCATCCTGGCCTCAGCAGATGTCCGGCCGAGACAAGCTGCCCACGGGGTCCTCTCCGCCTCCCACTACATCACAGACCTCAGATCAGCCCATTCCTAGCAAAGACTTTATGAGTCAGGACGTGGGAGTTTCGGCGTAACTGTCTCCTTTCCTAGTACATCAAAACCTTAGACAGGCATAGTGGAGCACACACCTTGAATCCCAGCACTTAGGAGGCAGAGGCAGGTGGATCTCTGAGTTCGAGGTTAGCCTGGTCTACAGACTGAGTTTCAGGACAGCCAAGGTTACACAGAGAAACCCTGTCTGGAAAAAAACAAAACAGCAAACACAACAACTAAAGAACAAAAACACACACACAAAATGCATTGCGTTTGAAGAAGACTTACTATATCCTCGGTCATAGTCGCTTCTGCCTGTTCAGATGGGAGTTTACAAGAACATATACCTCTTCTTTGTGCAAGACAGATGGCTCCAATGTCTGGGTTATGGTTGGTGGAGTCAACTCAAGGGCCAAGTCCTGGCTAGAAGGCACCTTCTACTTTCATCCTCCTGGGCTGCCAGACGACAATTATGCTCATTGTGCCCTCCCTATCAACTCTGTCACGATTGTCACTCTAGCAGAACACCAGAGTCTTGAGCCTGCTCATTCCTCCCTCCAGCCCTGTCAACTCTGCCATCTCTGCCTCTGTCACTCTGGGGTCTTGAACCTTGCCTCTGAACTGCTTCCAGAGCCAGAGAGAGCCACTTTCTTCTACGGTGCTGAGAGAAAACCAAAGAGAAAACCAAGTAAAGAGCCTTTATTATGCTTCGTGTGTCTTTCATACTAGAAAGCACCAAAGCACTGTCTACACTTTTCTTCTGGGTTTCCTAGTTTAATCTCTGCAGAAGCTCTATTGGGAAATGCTGTACTCAGTTCCTTGTCATGAGTAAAGAATGACTTTGGGGTCCAAGAGACCATGTCAATGAGCCAGGAGACTTATTCCTGCTCTTCTGGTAAGAACAATGCTGAGAGCGGCCATCCTGCTTATAAACCCGTTTGGGGATAACAAGCTATGAAATCAGACACCTCAGTGACCAGGGATGCATTTCGTGGCCTCTTTTTCTGTTTGGGTCATGCTGCACCTTGTTTTGTGATAATGATGTCTGAAGGGCTCGAGAGGTGGTTCAGTTGGTAAAGTGCCTGCAGCTCAAGTATGGAGCATGAGCGAGTTCTGATCCCCAGCATCTACATAGGAAGTCACACACACTTGCTTGCAGCCCCAGTGCTGGGGAGGATGAAATAGGAAGATCCCTGGGGCTCACTGGCCAGCATGGCTAGGCAAACTCTTGAATGCCAAGTTCAGCAAGAGACTCTGTCTTAAGAAATTAAGGTGACCAGCAACCAGTAAGACACTAGATGTTGGCCTCTGGCCAGTGTGTGTGTGTGTGTGTGTGTGTGAGAGAGAGAGAGAGAGAGAGAGAGAGAAAGAGAGAGAGAGAGAGAGAGAGAGAGAGAGAGAGAGAGAATGGTATCTCTAACAGCTCCCTCCCTTGGGAGTCCCTCTCATTCTTGCCTTCAGTATTCTCACAGTTCAGGTGACAAATGTCCTGCTGCTCTACTCAGAAAGGAACTACAATTCTAATGGATCAAAAAGATTGTGCGCCATGATGTTTCATGAATGGTGAGGTGTTTGTGTGGAACTGAGAAGCACAACTTTGCATATTTCTTTCAAAAAAAAAAATCTCAATCTAGCAGTGCCCTGGGAGATGTAAGACAGTGAGTCAGAAAAGGGCAACAGACTGGTCTCTGAGTTCAAGCAGGAAGTTCATCATACATACATGTTTATGGAAGGGGATGGCTATGTTTCCACAGAAGAATGCTGTGAACATTCCAGAATGTATTCAACTTAAAGCTAAGCTTGCTCTCTGAGCATAGGAATCTTAAAAGTGGTTTTACCTTTGCCCCAGATTCGCATCCTTAAATCTGGCACTGGGGACATTTTCCAGGATATGTGGCATGGTTGTTACATGAATCCAAAAGGACAGCTGAAAATGGAAATGACATGCGCAATTGGCTACTTGTCTGACCATTGTATAAAGTACACACACACACACACAGAGAGAGAGAGAGAGAGAGAGAGAGAGAGAGAGAGAGAGAGAGAGAGAGGAATTCTAGCTATCCCAGAAGCTGAAGTCACAGCTCTCTATGGAGAGCCCCACCAGCGTCATCTGCCTGGGGACCCCTTTGCACGTAAACATTAGAAGCTTTCTTAAGTACTGTGAGGATAGGACAAGGTGGAGTTAGAGGCAGACGCTGCCCAGCATGTTGTAAATCCTCCCTTTAGGAACAGCCTTTGTGGATGCTGAGAATGGAGTGACTTCGTTTTCCAGAAGATACTCAGCTGAGGGAAGGTGTGCAAATGCTCCCCTTTGGTCATTTATCAACCTCCTTTTGTTCTCTCCTTATCACAGAATGAAAGCTGTAAGTTGAGTAAAGTAAGCCCCAAACTGCCCTAGCAGCCCTGGGCCCTCACCGAGTGATGGACAGTCGTGGGCTTAGAGCTTTCTGTCTGACTGCTCTCAGCTCTTTTTAAAGTCCTGTCTTGGTGACACTGCAGGGAGACAGATTGACAAGTATACATAAGTGGCTTTTTATTCTATCTAAAGTCCAATGGCTCAAATGGGAATTCTAGCCCCTCTATCATGTGTTTAAAACCCAATGCTTCTTAATCTGCTGGTCTATTGAGATGGCTGTCCATTAAATTCGATGGTCCATCATCGGATAGGACCTCCTGAAATGGCTTTCCATTAAAGTCAAGGGAGAATCTGAGTCCATTTGAGAGCCAGCCTGAAGACTCTGTGGAATTTATCTGCCCATCACACTGCCCAAAGGGCTCTGCCCTCTCTTTCCTAGCTTTCTCCACAGAGACTTGAGCGAGCAGCACTCCTGGAGCAGAGTTAGCAGCGAGAGAAATGGCATGGAGACAAAGCACAGCCTTCCTTCCAGCCCAGGCAAACATGACTGAGAGCCCACTGGGGAGGCTGGACACTGTCACGGACTCCAAGATTTAATGCAAACAGTTCCCCCAGCTTTTACAGGACCTCTCTGCGCCGCCCAGATCACTCTGCTGCTTTCCCCCTCTGTTTCACATTGGTTCTCATCCACCTCCCTTCATTCTCCTTAACACCACCCCTTAGACAATCAGCCCTGCCACGTGCCAATGCCAAATAGACATAGGTGAAGTAAAGCACAAAGGTACAGAATGCAAGTATAAAGTTGGCATAATGAATGAAAACAAAGTTGTTGCGTCAGAACTTGGGGTTGAACATAAAGCGTGTAGCCTGAGGCAAAGACCACCTCTGGGGCAGATGGGTTTGGGAGAACTAAATGGGATGTGACTTCCTCATTTAGTCACATCCCAAGATGGGAATACGGGATGGAATCAGCCTCTGTGTGTTGGCTTTTGGGAAATGCTGGGCTTTCTTACTTGGTGGGATTCCTACTGGATCCACTATGCAGAGGCAGAAAGAGAGCATGTTGAGCAAACACCTTATCCAGACTCAGAGAGAGCTCATGCTCACAAAAATACTCCCTTTAAGAGTGGCCACCCTGACCTCTGCTCTCGGCTTCACCTAACCCAATTCAGCGAAAAAGGTTTTTGTCTGACATGTCCTTTTTAGAGTTGAGATGGCGGTGTTTGACAGCCTGGCCAAAGCCTCTCTGTTGTCATGCCTGAGCTGAAGTTAGAATCATTTCCTGTGCCCTTCCTGCCCTCTCTAGTACAACCTGTGCAGCAGGTGGCCTGCTGGGACCTGGGCATGAGTCTTCCTCTCCTCCTTTCTGCTCCCAGTAGGTCTCAGAGATCCTTTCTTGTTGGTATTTCTTTAAAATGCTAATCTAGGTCTTGGGGACTCAGAGCCTTTTGCTCCCACAGAGCCCCAGGGTGGCAGTACCAAGCTGTGCACCAGCATGTGAACCCTCACAAGTCCCCAGGCTGGTAGCAGACATGCGGGGAATTCTTTCTCATGTCATCTGGGATTCTGAGCACCTGCTGAGACCAGGCACCCAGGAACCCCAGGATGTACCTCCATGAACTTTAAACACAGTGGGTGCAGCTGGCAGCTCAGCTCTGAGCCTCTCCCTGGAAATGGGTCGGATGCAGCATCACACCAACACAGGAGCTTTGAAGCACCTCTGTGGTGGGTCCTGGGGTGTGGGCAAATTCTCTAGGTTGGGGAGGCAGGCAATGACTAGAGAGGACAAAAGGACAGGAGTCACACTGTGCCTTGGTAGAAAAGTGGTGGTGATGAGCAACATTCTAGAACAGAGGGCAGAAGAGGAAATGAAAGTGAGAGTGATACACACAGAAGCAACTAGAGAGACCCAAGAAACAAAGAGCAAAGGACATAAAACTCCAGAGTTGATTGCCTCCTCCTGACAGTCTTTTCCCTAGCACAGATGCATGTGGCTGGAATAGAAGGGGCCCCAACGCTTCCAAAGAATGAAATAAGTAAAAATAATAAAATCACTGAATCCTGCTAGTACATTTCCGGCAAGTCTGATCTGTCTGTCTGTCTGTCTGTCTGTCTATCTATCTATCTATCTATCTATCTATCTATCTATCTATCTATCTATCTATCTATCTACTTATCCATCTCTCATTTGTTCACCCTCACTTTTTCATTTTCATTCTCTTTCCTTTCTCAGAAAGAATACTTGCTTGAGATGTGGGGTTTACCTGCTGAACACATTCTGGGGTACCCCTACAACACGAAGAATCCAGTCACATAACACCTTGGGGTCGTACTGGCTGTGGGTGAGGGACAGGGGAGCCCTAGGTGGTGTGTTAGAAGCAGGGAAATAGCAAGGATTCCCTTCATTGTGTCTCATTCCCACCAAGATGAGGACTCATAAGATTAAAAGCCAGCAGAAACGACATCCAGAGGTTACATCCCAGGCAGGTGAGTCTGCAGGCAGACAGGAAGACTTCATGCCAACATCGGTGGTCTCAAGTGTGACTCCTTTCATCAGAATCCCACCTGCCAGGACCACTTTCCAGGAGAGTGACCAGGACATTGGCCTCAGGTGAGTGGACAGTGCTTTATAACCAAGGGAAGGACAGAAGGCCAGTGTCTCAATATGTCCTCTTCTGCTTCTCCAAAAAGAAGTTCTCAGGTCTACAGATGAAAAAGTATTATTTATTTATTAGGAATGGACTTACTAAATACCTACCATGTTCCTCAGGTTTGGCAATACTAACATTTTTCCTGAACAAGGTCTTCTCTCCACAGATGCTGTCCCCACCATATCAAGGATCCCAAGTGGAAAGGCCTTTGACATCACAATCTGCATGTTTCTGCACACAGCTAGATTTGGATGTCATCTCTACTCCTCTTGCTAACTATAGGGAGTAGATTAGGTTTCTTGCTTACTCAAAGTTTAGTGTCCTCTTCTCTAGAACAGGGAGAATGGCCTCCTCGAAGAACTAGTGTGAGAATCAGAATGGAGGAACCCAGCTATGGCTCTCAATGTGGAGTCTGGTACGTGGTAGGTGTTGACCATCTTCTGTCCTTGGACACTACTATCAAAGGCAGAAAAATGGTTGTATAAACCTGCTGCCATGATTTCTGCATCTCCATTCTCTGATGGATGCAGAGAAGCGATACCTTCTCCCCCGTGGATCAGTCACGGCTTCCTGCCTCAACTCAGGAGAGTAATTCTTCAGGTTTGTGCATCTGTAGCTCAGCATTGTCTTTTCCTCCTGTGACTACAGCTTGCCAGACTCTTTTGCCCCCTCTGCAGAATGTTTTCTCTCTTCTTTTCTCGCCAGGCCATCCACTTCTCTTGTGCATAGAGCATAGGTCTCAACAGCAACCGAATAAAGTTTAGGAATATGTAGAACTGCTGGGTGTTGTGCATACTTAAAATTCCAGCAGTTAGAAAGCTAAGGCAGTAGGATTGCTATGAGTTCAAAGCCAGCGTGAACTGTATAGTGAGCTCCAGCCTAGCCTGAGCTACAGAGCAAGACCCTGTCAAAGCAACAACAAACCACAGAAGCCTGAAAAGATGACTCAACAGTTAAGAACACTTACTGCTTTTGCAGAGGACCGGGTTTGATTTCCAGCACCCACATCAAGTCCTCACGGTTGCCAGTAACTCCCATTCTAAGAAGATTCTCTGACCTCTGAGGGCACCTGCAAGCACATGGTCCACATAAATTCACACATGCATACATATATAAATATACAAAATTTTACAAACAGAATCTGTAGTGCTGGGAGAATATGAAAGAAGGACAGGATTACATTTTAACCCCAGTACTGGGCGAAAGGAGGTAGATCCCAGAGGCTGCTGCCTGGGCTCTATCTGCATTAGTGAACTTAAGATTCAGAGAAGAGACCCTGTCTCAAAAAGATAAGGTGGAGAGCCATAAAGGAAGGCACACAACATTAATCTCTAATCTCCATACACACTCACACATACATAAACCATATACACCCTCACATATATCACACACATACACACAAACATGCTTATACCACACACAAACATGCATATGCATGTGCATATGCACATACATACACATATACCACACACATACATATACCACACACATACATACACACACAAACCACATACACATGTACACACATACCACTCACATACATGTATACCACATATACCACACATGATACACACACATACATGTGCAGATGAACACACACATATACTACACATACCCCTCATATATATATATATATATATATATATATATATATATATATCACAGACACATAGACACACACATATATATACCACACACATATACAATAGATGCATGCATGCACATTTGCACATGTACACACATACCACACAGATACACAAGCATGTGTACATGAAACACACATATCACATATATATACCACACACATATACAATAGGTGCATGCATGCACATTTGCACATGTACACATATACCACACAGATACACAAGCATGTGAACATAATACATACATATACCATACACAGATGAACACAAACACATGCACGCACACATGCATGCACACAAAAATTTTAGAGCAGACATATATGTAGTAGCAAATGAGAAAGGAGGAATTATCGAGAGGAGAGCAAATCGCATGAACGAAGGCACTGATGGGAATTGGAGCTAACAAACTCAGCAGTTCACAAGCAACTAAGGCAACCTCTCTGCTTTACTGTACCATCATCCATCTTGTGGGGGTTGGGGGGCGGAGTGATGGGATGCTGGGGTGGTGTGGTGGTGGTTTTATTTGTAGTTTGTTTTAGGTTTAGGTTTTTTTTTTTTTGAGATAAAAATTAGAGATTTGCTATGCATCCCAGTCTATTTCACAATCCTCTTGGCTCATTATGTTATTCTACTTCTGTCATGTGTGTGTTATACACATATATGTTCCTATGAGGTACAGGCTCCTACTCACACACAGAGACCAGGAGAGAACATTGGATGTCCTCTGTTGCTCTTTGCCATATTCTCTTGAGACATAGTGGCTCAGTGACCCCAGAGCTTGCTTCTTTTTTTTTTTTTTAACTATTCCAGTCTCCAAGCCCCACCCCTCACATTGGGGTTATAGGTGTGTGCAGTTACACCCAAATTTTACAAGAGTCTTAGGGGAAGTTGGGAAGGGGATCCCAACTCAGGTCCTCATACATGGGCCGCAAACAGTCTTATCCACCACGTCGTCTCCCCGGCCCCAGCATGGTTTTTCATTAAGTGTAGCTTTGGGTATCTAGATTACAGACATCACGATAACTAGCCTATATATAGCCGTCCCTCAGAATCTACGGAGGATGTGTTCTAAAACCACCTAGAATACCAAGCTCCACAGATGCTCAATTCCCTTATATAAAATGGCATAGTATTTGCATATGTCACACCCTACTTTAAATCTTTACCAGATTATTTTACAAAGCTTAGTGCTACATAAATGATCATGGGCATGGTATTGTCGGAAGACTAATGACAAGAAAAATATCTGTAAATGATTGATACAGACAGCTTTTGAAAAAAAATATGTTTTAATGCATAGTCGGTTGAATCTGCAGACACAGAACGCAAACATATGGAAACGCTGACTGTTTCTTCATGCTACCACTAAAATAAACTTTGCCATGCCGGTGCTCTGTGTTCTGTGTCATTTTGGTTATGGAAGGCAGAAACCCACTTCCACTCCATTAAGAGTAAGGACGGAGATGGGACTCCTAAAGGAAAACCCCAGTGACAGACTCTATTGGGCTAGATATTATGCCCACTTTCTAGCCCCTTGCTGGATTCAGAAGGCTAGTTCGCTGGCCAACCATAGGTCAAATGCCTTCCCAGCCTTGAGCTTCAGTGCCACAATCAAAACCGGCAATCAACATCTGCTTAGTGCGAGGGAGCGCCACTTCTACAGAAAGAGAGTAATCAAATCCACAGGGGATTTCCTGATCTCATTTATAATTGGGATCTAAAGATCCCAAAGGTCCTGACACAGCAGGACTGGTGGAAAGTCACATTTTTAGAATCCCCCTTCAAAAGATGCACTTTTCTGTATGTATCAGATGAGAACTTCATTAGAGCAAGTTCTCAAGAGGCATACTACCCGACGATGCTAAAGTCACTGCAGTAAATGGAGACAATTCACCACTTTTCTTCATAGCCATTAAAACCTTTAGAACAAGAACTTGAGAGCTAATAACCTTACATTAAACATACATATACATAAATGTGATTTTTATCCTCTAACAATTTCATGTGTGCATTGAATTTTGGTCTTTTCCATTCCCGATCATCCTTTCTCATTCTTTCTCTCCCACTGAAATCCTTCTTCCCAACAAGTCACCCACTTAGATATCCTTTTCATTTTTATCCCCCGAATTTAATTATGGCTTCTTGCATGAGCCTGAGTGGGGAGTCATTTACCGGAGCACTGGCATCTTACCAGTTGCTACACCACTGAAGGTGGCACTCCCTCCCACAACTCCTATTAATGGCCCTTAGATCTTCAGTGAGGGGTGGAGCCCCATAAGCCCCTCCTCCATCTGTGACGAAATGGTAATGTGTCTAGTCTTATGCAGATCTCGTTGAAAGTAGCCACAGCTGCAGTGGGTTCTACTATGGGATGGCCAATGGCAGTGCCTTGATCAGAAGGCATTGCTCTGAAGCACCGGAGGATCCTCTGGCTCTCATGCTCTTTCCGCCTCTCTTCCACGATGCTCCTTGAGCCCTGATGGGGACAATGGAAATGTTCCCTTTAGGATGAGTCACTTATTCTCTGCACCGCAACCAGTTGTGAGTCTCTGCATTAACTACTGCCCACTGCACGAAGAAACTTCTCTGATGAAGGCTGAGATCAGCACTAATCCATGGGCATAAGCATATATATTTAGAAAGCTGATGGATAGCAGTTCATTTAGCCAAACAACAGTAACAGGTTCTCTCCTAAAGATCATGGCCTCCCTAGCCATGAGCTCTTGACCAGATTTACAGACCATGCTGGAGAGTGACAGCAAATCCAATCAGAAGCAGGCAGTTACCCCATAATAGCCAAGCCACTACGGCGCCACTGGCTTGATATGCCCACTGATGACATTTCTCCTCTCCTCTACCGGAAGCTGGCATATAATACCTTCCAGCACTGTGAAAGCTTGTCAACAGAGAGAAATTTCCCAACTCAGATCCACCTTGATTTCTCAATGTCTTGCAACCCAAGTATGTGGTGCCTTCAGCAATGGGGTCTTATGATCTAACTCTGATGGACAACCCAGGACATTGTAACGTTTTAGGGGCCTTTGTGGCCTTCGTAAACAACAGCTTGTAGGGATGCATCCCAAACCTGGTACTGGAATTTTAATTTAATAACATTAAACTTTTTGGAAGAGCATTATCCACCCATGCAAGGTGTCTCTGTTCAAACCTTTTGAATTATTATTTTTAATTAGTTTGCCAGGCAATGGTTTTCCATAGGAGGAATCATTATTTATTTACTTCTTTAGTTTTTTGAGACTCTCAGTAAACCTGAAACACACAATTTCTGCTAGACTTTCTGGAGAGTCAGCTCCCAAGATCTCCTTTCCTCTGACCATCCCTGAGTCCTGGGGTTACAGATGTCCACTTCTGATGCTCAGCTTCCATGAATGTTAGGGAGCCAGCTTCAGGTCCTCATGTTTGAAGAGTAAACACTTTCCCCACTGAGCCATCATCCTAGCCCCAGGAATTTTTTCTGTCAGTTCAGAAAGTTTGAGGACAGTTCACATTTAACCATTTTAAGCAGCTAGAATATGCCAGTCCTTCAGAGAGCACACGTGCCATAGTCTGCTTTTGGCTATGTGGGTCCTGTTCAGGACCAATTCAGAAATGCCACCAGGGTATAGCTATATGACATGTACTATATTGGGCCCTGGGGATGCTTGCTAGAGTGATGTTGAAAGTTGAAAACAGATTTATCAGTTGAACCTCCTCATGGATGCTGAGGTGGACTGATGCCAAGGTCCCAAGTGGGCATCAGCAGGGGAGGATACATCAGGGAGGGGTTCCGGAAGAAAACGTCTCAGTGGAAGGAAGGCGAGACTTTTCTAACCAAGGACGGGAAGGAAGAAAGCACTTGGGAGTGAAAGCAGAGGTCTAAACTGCCCAGTGATAAGTGTGGGCATTCTGTCAGAGAAGGATCACTGGAGTAGGAGTTTTCAGGCAGGGTGATTTTATCACCCCACTTCCAAGGAGACATCTTTGTTAGCTAGGATGTTGCTGCTGCTGGAATCCTGCGGGAAGAAGCAGAGATACAGTGCTAAGCATCATTCAAACACAAAAGGATTTCTGACTAGAAACAGTGTTGAGAAGCTCACATTGGAGGATAGCATGGCAATGGGGCAGCAGGTGCTCTGTCAGGAGACCAACGCTGCTATATCCTTCAGCTGCCCCCAGCACCCTCTGACTTCCCTGCAGCAGTGAGAGTGCAGCTACACTGGACCAGCAGGAGAAACTGGGAAAGGTCAGACCTGATCCAGACAAAGCATGGGTTAGAGTCAACCTGTCATGTCTGGTACTCATCTGCTATGTATACTTGTGGAACCCAGTTCTGCATTCCCGGTCCCAAATTAAAGAAACACAGGTATCATATTGAAGATGACCTGCATTCCCAGGAAGCAACACAGTCTATAGTATTTATGGGGTCTGATTTGTCTGGCCAGCCCACAAGGAAGAACCAGGAGGTGTTACCAAGACTGCTGCAATCAAATATGATCACCAAGTTCTTGCAAAGCCCAGGAGCATTTCCTAGGGAAGTAACAAGCTCCAGGTGGAATGCTGTCCTTACAGTCTCTTCCCCTCTTTAAGGGACATGTTCCTTGAGAGGGAGCTTGTTGGCAAAATCATGAACCTTCGATGTCACAGGCTCAGCACTATGTTGAGGGGTTTGCTAAAGGTTGCCACAGGAAAGAGAAATGGGCCACAGCACAGACCAATAAGACTGGTTTCCTCTACCCTGGTGGCCCTCCTGGGCCTCAGTAACAGCCCAGGGCAGAAAGAGAGGGAGCCAGAACTCTCAAAGCTTCTTGTGAAAATTCCTAATAGAATGTGCAGATAGGATGCCTTGTTTGGGAAACATTCTTTCCTATCCCCATCATAGCCTACAAGAAAATTATTGAAAATGAGAAATATATATTTCATCTCCATAGTGGGTTCCTGGCATACCACTTCTAACCCACCTTCCCCAAAGCCTGCAAAGACCTTTTGTGTACTAATGAAACGAATAGTGTCTAGGGTTCCTGGAAAGCCTTCCTGACTGGCTGGTTGCCAACAGAACTGACAATGTGGCTAGAAGATGGGTACTGCCAGCCCCATTCTCTGAATGCCAGGATGGAGCAGAATAAAGCTCCCGAGGATACACAATGGATCTCCATTGCCCAGGATTTAACCATTTGTGCATATCAAATGAGGCATCCTAATTCACAGAGCTTCTGCATTGCCAAACACTTGGAGGTGTTTGGCCTGTGGCATATCTATTGTGGGGACTCTAGAGTACCACACCACACATCTCATGTCCCAATTTAGTACACCTTGCCTTGCCATGTGCATCTATTCCATCTGTGGGCTCTTTTTCTTAGCTGCAAGTTCCTTTATAGTAAGTAGGAACATATAAAGTATTTCCCTGAATTCTGTGAGGTATCTAGCAACATACTGAACCCACAGAAGGCCTTGAGGGAACCTCCAAATCTGTAGTCATTGGGCCAGGAACAGAGATCATACATGCGTCAAGCAACTGATGTCTGAAGCAGAGTCATTATGGAGGACAGGACTGAGCTTGTGGCTTATGGGATTTAACTCCAACTGAAGACAGTGTCAGAACTGAACTGAACTACAACATACTCAGAGATCTGGTTGGTATAAGGCCAAAAAAAAAATCAATGCACATTTTGGTGACTAGAGGTGAAATATTTAGTGTCAAGTGCAGGTGAAGAAAGAAAAACAGTGGATTTGTCCTTTTACCAAGTTCCTGTTGACATCTCTGTAGAGCACATTGTTGAGCCTCAATAAATCCATCACTGGGAGGGAGAGCCAGTTGCCCACCGACAAATCTTATCAGGAACTTTTCTCCTGAGAGGAGAAGGCTTGATTTAGCCTGGTAGACTCAAAGGTCATTTTTCAGCCTGATCCTAGGAGTGGGAAGAGTTGTGCTCCCAGGAAATGTGACATTTTGGGCTACCTCTGCTGCTTATTTTGGCACAAACAAATGTACACCCTTTTCTCCTTCTCTTAAAGCTACTCCTTAATGTACTAGACCAGCTGTGGTAAACTGGCTGAGATGAGGCTCATGGGACACAATAGGGATATTTGTCCTGAAACAAACTGGCCCTTCAGCTTCCAGAAGACACAACCTAACTTCCCTCTCCAGGGGGACCCGATCTCGGGATACATGACAAGTTGCCAGCAAGCTGTTCCACTTTGGAAACACGCACCCTCTACAGCCCCTTGGAGGCTTTCAGGAAGGCTTTACCTCCCTTCTGGACATGACACCAGCAACAGGCTTTCACTGTGGACATGGATTTTGCTATTTCTAGTCTTATTTCTACTCCTAAATTAAATATTGTTTTCTCTTCTCAGCTTATTCTCAACTTGGAGTCCTTCCTCTGAAGGCAATGGGGATAAGAGTCTGTGGCTGTAGCTCTGGGGCCACACTTTTAAATAGCCTGAAATCTAATTATTTTTATGACCAAATTTTTATTGGACTATGGAACCCCCTCTGGGATTATTTAACAACCTGACTTTAGCTGTAGGTTTGAGGACCTGACTCTGAGATCATGAAGCACAGGAAAATGCCATGCATGTATGTGTGCATGCATGTGGTATATATGTGTGTGTGTGTGTGTGAGTGTGTGTGTGTGTGTGTGTGTGTGTTTAGGATATTCATGCAGACTTATTATTAAATGATAACCATGTTTTGTAGATGGACATTATAAAGTGATCCCACACTAGCTCAGAATGGGGTATAATAAAGTGTTCTTATTTAGGGGTAGACTCACACTTATCTATTGATACAAATTCTACAGTCCTCTGCACGAGTGGAGACCGGGAACCTAGAGTAACTGACAGATCATTTTTAGAGGCGGGAAAATTTTCAAAACCATTTTACCCTAACTTGGCAAGGTTTGGCAGTCTTTTTTCTTATATCCTGCTTGTCCAATCTCAACACCATGCATTTTGTCAGTGGTTCAGGCATGGGCAGTTCTTTGCCCAAAGGCCAGTTTTGCCAAGAAGGAAACAAGTTCCAAGTATGGAGTGTCTTCAGTGCTCAACATTCTCTTGGGAATAGATTGGTTCTGCCAGAAGCAATTGTGTCTCAAGTCAACAAAACTCTAAGTTATTTAAATGCCATGTTCTACAGTTCTTTGAAGTGGTTGAAGATTGTCTATCTATATGAAATACTGGTGTGGGAGAATTGTCTGTATTCTGTCAATCATATTTTAATAAAACGCTGATTGGCCAGGCAGGCAGTATAGGCAGGAAAGCCAGACAGGAAGTAGGGGTGGGGCAAAGAGACTGGGAGTATTCTGGAAGCAGAAGCTCTCTAGCCACTCCTGCGCAGATCACCGAAGAGGCAGCATGTAACTTGCCCAGCTGAGAAAGGTACGGAGCCATTATGGCTAACATAGATGAGAATAATGGGTTAATATACGTTATAAGAGTTAACGAGAAGCCTGACCTAATGGGCCAATCAGTTTATAACCTTATGGAGTCTTGTGCGTGATTCTCTTTGGGATTTGCCAGTTGTTGGGTACCGGGCAGGACCCAACAAGCTGGCCCCCTCATGTTACAAAATACAATCTAAAGAATCTGATTAATCTAACTATAAGTATTAGTTATCAACCCCTGATTGATATACCTAGCCATGAGGAAAAACTTTGTTGGGAGAAGGGCCGTCATCTTCTAGAATTACTTTCAGATGTCATGCGGGTGATGTTCTTTCTATGGGGTCCTGTAAAACTAAAGAGATGGTTAAGTTTCAAGATTACTGTCTGGTATAATTGCAAATAGTCTCTGAGTAGTCGTTAGTATTTTTCTGAAGTTCTCATTGGAAGTTCTGGCCAGAACATTATAAAAAGGTGCACTATTTCCACTAACTAAGTTGGAACCATCTTGAGCAGCTGGTACCCAAAACCAATCTTAAAATAATACTATCAGCATCATGATATCATATCTACCAGGTGGAGTCATTGTTGTGGGGCCTCATCTTCTTCCTGGAAACTTCAAAGATTACTACAGGAAATTTTATTGCTCATTGTGGAAAACATAAACATTATTCATATAGACATATATTGAATGAAAAATACAATAGAGACAAAAATATCTTTTATTAGCATGACAGGATAGCTCTGAGGGTGCATTACTGGCACACATACATTGACTGTAACCAACAGCTCTCTTATTGGACTTAAGACCCACTCAATGAGAACAAAACCATGTCTGGTAGTGAAAACCTAGCTAACTACTCAGTGCTAATTAAATCATGGTTACCAGATGGAGAATCTACAACCACTAATTGATTAAACCAGCATAATCTCTAACAACAATGTATAAGCATTTTTCATTATACCATAGATGCATATGGTCTACACCCCTCAACAAGGACACTTATCTTTGCAACAGACAGAGTACAGTATAGAAAATCACAACAAAGCAAATGCAAAGTTGTGAAACCCAGTCCCAATGGCTACATCTACAAAACACTTCTATACCTACAGCTCAGGAAACATTGTGGAAGAGAGGGTGGAAAGATTGTAAGAGTCAGAGGGACAGGGGGTTTGCTTTGAAAGTGTGTGTCCTAGTAACATCAGAAGCTGCACACTCATGAAGTCTCACCAACCTGACTGCCCAAATGTGAACTGAACAAGAAAGATCCAAATGGACATGCCAAACTGGATGGGGAAAAGCCCACAAGGCCTCAACCCCACGGAAAGAACTGTGGGCAACAGAGGAAAGGTGGGGGTGGGAGAGGCGGTCCTTCCTAGCAAAGACCACACCGACTGCTTGTCCAGTGTCAAATGGTCAGCCTTGAAACCATACACACAAGTCACATTGTAGACACTGAACAAGTTATGTTTAAGAATGTGTGTGTATATGCCCATACAAATGTGCAGGCAGTAACAAAGAGGCCATGAATTTGAAGAAGGGTAGGAGAGAGTGGTATGTGAGAGGGTTTCGAGGGAGGAAATGGAGGGGAGAAATGTAATTGGATTGTGACCTCAAAAAAAATTTAAAGGAGGCTATTCTATCAACTTTTTTCCAAAAATTCTATGTAAGTGATTATGCAATGAGAGTTGAGTTCACCTCACACGTCGGGCATCATATACCTTCCTCTCTTTTCCGGAGTCCTCATTCATGGCTGCTTGCCTTAACTCTGCATATCCCCCAGCGTTTCTTTCTGCAAATGTACACACTCATTGTGTCCCCATTTCTCACACAAAGGTCATATTCTGCTGACACTACTTGGCTCTTGGCTGTCTTTTACTGTGTAACTCTTACTGTGTACAGTCCTACTGGAGACTTTTGAAGGTTAATATGAAGGATCTCTCCCTCTTTCCCTTTCTTCCTCCCTCTGTCCCTCCCTCCTTCCCTCCCTCCCTCTCATACATACACAGTTACATTGTATTCCATGGTATAGCACTATAGCATTTTAATAACTTTCGCAAAAAAAAAAAAAAACACCTGGGATCTTTCCAAGGTCAATCTCCTATTGTCCCTGGCATTGCTACAAGGCCATTAGCATTTTGCACATGTAGAGGCAAATGAATAATTTTCAGAAGAGTAGCCATTAAGTCAAAGCTCCTGAGTCAACATCACTGACTAATCTTCTTTGGGATGGTACCTGTACTAGTTAGTTATATTTGGTATTTTTTATCTTGTTTATTTGATTGTCAGCAAGACAAAAGCTAGAGTCATATGGTAAGAAGGAATCCTAACTGAGGGATTGCCTCTATCAGATTGCCTGCAGACAAGCCTGTAGGCTTTTTTCTTTGTTAATGATTGCTGGGAGAAGACCCGGATCAGTAAGGAGGTACCATGCCTGGGCAAGTGGTCCTGAGTTATATAAGAAAGTAAGTTGAACTCCTCCATGGTCTCTACTTCAGCTCCTGTCTCCAGGTTCCTGCCTGAGTGCCTGCTCTGGCTTCCCTTCATGATGAGCTATGATTTTCATTTGTAACCCAAATGTTTTGTAAATTCTTTATTTCCCAAGTTGCTTTCAGTCTTGGTGTTCATCAAAGATAGCAAGCTAATAGAGGGAGGGGGGGAGTGGGAGGGCGTTGGGAGGAGGGGCGTAAATGGAAACTTTTTATAATTTAATAAAATTACAAAAAAAAAAGAACAAAGGAACATAGAATAAAAGTTTTGAGAATGGGTATAAAGATAAAAAAAAAAAAAGATAGCAAGCTAATACTCTTGGCATTTCATCAAGCACCGTCCGAGGAAGCAATCTAAAGATTGTTCATTGTTGCACCCACTAGCACTCTTCCTGTCAACAAACTTCAGCCCGTTTCTTCTCTTCCCTTTCATCCTCAGAACTTTAAACCCAAGTGTGCAAGTCAATGGCAATGAGTTTCCTTGCAATGCTGTTGAACCCTCGTCCTCATCTACTTCCTGAATGTTTTCACCTTCCCAAACTGAAACTCTGTGCTTGTCAGCTGCCCTCCACCTCCCAGTGCACTCTGATTTATGCTGACGTGTTCTCAGAAAGCATGGCTAAAAGGGAACATGGCTTTCTGGTGATCTTCCCCAAATGCCCCCAACTTGCACTCTGAAACATAAAAGTCATTTAATAAGAACAAAGACTTCCCTTGAAGGATGGGATATCAGGTTTGGAGGAAAAAATTCTCCTGAAAGAGGAAGGGAAAATTCAGTTTCACATAAACTTGTAAATGACTCTCTTCTATACCTAGATTTCTGTGTGGGCTGGTGGAGGGTTCTGGAAAGGGCACTATAGTGGTGGGATATCTCATGGTATGTGGGGCCAAGGAGTTCAGACGGCACCATGGGGCCAAGTGATTTATTTTATCCTCTCCTTGACTGAGGATGAGTAGATGTCAGACATAAGATAGGAAATTTATTTTTGCTGCTGGAAAATCCTTTATCTTTTAAGCATAGCAGTTCTCTATGCCTGACCTCACCCTCCGCCCTCTGCTCAGACCTCGCCTCCTATGCAGGCTCGTTTCCCTGAGTTCCTGTGATGCACAGCTAAAGGGGGAGAGGAGGTGGAGAAGGGGCCTGGGAGGGAAAATACGGTGTCTATAAGTGGACAGGACACTAATAGAGTCAGGGCCCACAACACGCTTAGAGAGATGTTTAGCAGGAGCTCAGAGATGCTGCGGTGGCAGGTTTTTCCAGAGACGGCCACTTGAAAGGCCACTTGGCTCCTAACATTGGAGCTGTTTTTGTCTTTATCCTGACCTAGAAACCGCCCTCCTTCAGTTCCCATCTGTAGGTTTTAATTCTACTTCTTGCCACCCCCATAGGCTCTTCCAGTTAGACGCAGGCCAGCCAGATCCTAGTGTTTCCTCTTCTCCTTCATCCCCATCATCCTTCATGAGACCTGACTACTAGACCCTCATCAAGCATTGTGACAGAGGAAAAGGAAGGGTCTAGGAAGAGAGCAGCATCTTTCCCCTGGAGATGAAGTGGGATGTAAGTGAGGTGCAAGCAGACATTGATGGGCCCTGACCTGGGGGGACAGAGAGATGAGCAAGTGCTTAGGTCAGAGGCTCCAGAGAAGGTTTCTCGGGTCTCTGTCCTGAACAGTGATGCTCGTGGGTACCATGCTGGACTATTGGTTGGGTTATATCTGGGCCAAGTGATGTCAGGATCTGTAAGGGTTCTGTGATGAAATCCCTGAGAGTTTTGTTCAACTCTATAGAAACACATGGAGTAGGGTATGACGGAGGTGTCACAATGCACACCTAAAGTGACTTTCTGCTCCTTTGGGAAGAGAGCCAAGTTGTGATATGAAGACTTAGGCCTCCATGTTCCAGGGGCCAAGTCTTACACTGGAACATAATGGATCTTGATCATTTTCTGTGGCAATTTAGTGGTTATACAGAACAGAGTGGAGGGACAGAGTATGATAGACCGAGAATACAGTAAATGAGATTCTACTCCCTTCTCCAGTCCCGTGTGAACCCCAAAGACTATAAGGGAGCTATGGTACCTTCACTAAAATCTACTAACTGTTAGAAGTTAGCAGTGTCAACCCTAACCATTGCCCTGATTCATATACTGGCAGAACCCTGCTACTGACCCCAATTTAAATATGTATTAAATATATTTTAGTTAATATACATTTAAATATGTATATATAAGTATATGTGTATATATATACACAAATATATATTTATATATATATTATTTTCAGAGCTTCTTAAGTCTATGCCCACTGCTACAAGCTGACAGTTGAATTTCCTAAGTGTGCATTCATTCCTTTCTATTGACAAACCCTCCATTTCGCAGCCTTCCTCCTTACACTGCTCTTCATACCCTAGACCACCCTAGAGCAAATGTCATACCTGCTGGTACCCTCTTCTCTGATTAGTTCTGAAGCAATTTCAAGAATTGGGGATAGGAGTCCTCTTTGATACCCAAAGCAAAATAGAAAGAAAGAAAAGGATGGAGCCTCTGGTGTTTCCTTCTCAGAAGACCACCACACAGTGGTAAACAGAAAGATAATCACTATCCCCCTATGCTCCCTGCTTGCTGGACACAAGATGTCTGGATGGTATAAACAGATCCTGATTCTATGGCCTGGTTTTCTGTTTGCTGGGCGAGATCCAAGTGACCCACCCTGTGGAGGAAAAGGATTCATCTTCACAGTATATGAATGGATGTCCAAGCTCCTCTCCCTAGGAACTGCTGCATATGGCTGACAGTTATCTCCTCCTAGGGTGTGGCTGTGCATCTTTCCTAACAAAGTTGATCTTCATTGATGCTCTGTAATTTTTCTCCCTGCCCACCTGTTCTTTTTCTTTTTGGATCCTAGTGCTGGCCCTGGTTGGCTCTTATGAGTCAGTTCTACCTATTCTGGTCAAACTCCACTCCATCTTGGTCCTTTTCCAAGACAAATGCAAAAGCCACAGTGGGCTGGAGAACTGCCCGGGCAGAGAATTGTCCAACAGAAGTTCAATTAATTTCTCAGGTTGCTGTCAGGGCCTTGTGCAGCCAAGCCTAGCAGGGACCCTGGCTGGCCTTCTGAGTAGACATTAGAGATGTTGGAGGGTCTCTACTTGTATCTTTCAGTGTGAGAACCAATTTTAGACTCTATTACAAACACAATGGGGGCAAAGCTTTGGTGTTCTTCGACTTAAGAGTCAGAAGGAAAGCAAAGCGGAGAGAGCTGGTGCAGTAAGCAAAGATGTAGAGGAGATCCAAAGCTAAGCACACAAGCTACATAACAAAGACGGTTTTATTCAGGACTGACCCTGGTCACTCCTCTGATTTTGAGCATCTTCAGATCTCTGCACATCCTATTCCCCTGCATCTGCAGTAACCACAGGACTTTATGTAAGTGAACCATGGGCAAGTGGAACTTGAAGATCTGTTCCAAGCCTCATCCCCCATGCTACATCTCACTCACCATGTGTTCAAGGCTAGGGAACTGTGCTCAGTGGCTGCTCATGTCCGTATAATTGTCCCCAAATTGTTCCAAGTGGACCTTCTAGGCAGGAGTTCTTGACAATTAGCCCTTATGTAGAGAGGTTGAGAGATGAGTGATTTGGGGGGGATCACTTGTCATCAAGAAGATGTGACTTGGATAGGACGTATAAGCCATGTGTTAACTACGGTCTGCAAGATGTATTAGCATTCCAGCATTGGCCCCATGATTACTATGTACTTGTTACACTGTCCAAAAAAGAAAGAATTCCAAATGAGGATGATTTAAGGACTGTGTAGACATGCCCACACACAAGTGGAAAACAAAGAGCTTAATGAACCTAATTGTGCCTGGGATCCAAAGAATCATATGGATACCTCTAAGTCACACATAAACCACACAAACATATCTCAAACACATACACCACATATATACCACATAGACACACATACCCCACTCAGACACACACTACATAACACACATATCTGCATACACCACACAAAACTGTACTGGTGCGGGAGAATTGTCTGTATTCTGTCAATCATGTTTTAAATAAATGCTGATTGGCCAGGCAGGAGGTGTAGGTGGGAAACCCAGACAGGAAGTGGAAATGATGCAAGGAGAGCAGGAGAATTCTGGGGAGGAGGAAGTTGATGCCTCCCACTCCTGCCCAGATCACCGAAGCTGCAGGATGTGAGCTGCCCCGCTGAAAAAGGTACTGAGCCACATGGCTAACATAGATCAGAAAAATGGGTTAATCAAGATGTGAGAGTTAGCTAATAAGTAGCCTGACCTAAAGTGCCAATCAGCTTTATAACTTAAAGAGATCTGTGTGTGATTTTTCTCTGGGACTAAATAGCTGGGGGGTGGGGCGGAACAGAAAAACCCCCAACAAACAGGGCCCAACATGTTACACTGTACATACACACATACACACACCACACTATATACATACACACATGCACATGCAAACAGAACCTTTTATCAACACCTTGCAAGCAATATTCCAATGCCTCCTGATTACATATTTTCTGATTCTTTCTTATATTTCTTTTTCTTCATATTCTATATTTCTATATTTTTATTTCTTAAACCAGAAAGGACCTCTTAAAACAAAAATTATCAGCAGTATGTTGGTTAGTATTGCCTGAAGACCTGTGTGTGTTCCAAGCCTAGACCTGGTATCTCAGAAAGACAACAGAGAAGAACCAGTCCCCAGAGTTATAGACACTCCCCCTAAGAGAGAAGAGGTCAGTGCTCATAGGGGAAAAAAAACTAAAGAAAAAGCAGAGGGAGAAATAAGACGGTGACCTTTGAATGCTCTGGGTACCCTGAGAAGAGGGTAGCTTAGACACAAGCAAGTACCTGGAAGGGTAAAGGGTTGAGCTAGAAAGGAGAGAAACAATGATAGGATAGACTCAGTGGGGGAGAAGAAAGAGAGAGAAGAGGGGGAAAGGGGAGCAGAAGGAAGAGAATGAAGGGAGAAGGGGTGGGATAGGGTGGTGACTGATCTCATGTCGGCTTGACTGGGTTTGGAATCACCCAGAAGACACTCCTCTGAGCATGGCCGTGATGGTGTTTCGAGGGAGAATTTTCTAAGGAGGAAGGACCGACTTTGCCTGTGAGCAGCACTGGTCTCTAGAGTGAAGAAGAAGGGAATAGCAGCTGAGCACCAGCGTTCATCTCTCTCTGCTTCTCGTTCTGCTCAGGATGTGAGAGGTCCTGCTGCCACACTGTGAGCATGGTGGAACATGTCCCCTAAACTGTGAGCCAAAGCAAAGCTCTCCTCCCTTCAACACTTCTTGTCTGGCGTTTGGTCGCAACAACAACAACAACAAAAAAAAAATAACTAATACAGAAGGAGAAACAGGAGAGAGGAGTCAGGAAAAATATGAAGGTGATGGGATGGAAGAGGAATGGGGGAGGGAGAGGGGAGAGAAAGAAGAAAGAAAGCACAAATGCACAAAGAGAAGAGGGGAGACTGCAAAGCAGGGGAGAGCTAGGGATGATCCTGGAGATCGTGTAAACTCTCTGGGTGACAAGAGAGGCACTATTTTTGGCTCCTCAAGCAGAGTGTAAGGTGGCAGCAGTGATGAGTACTTGTGAAGGTCAGGTCAAGGGCTGTGCCCATCTGTTAGAACCCTGTTCCTCTGGATAGACTGCCCAGCAAGCAGAGCCTCACACGGTCATCATTTGTCTCAGAAGTAGAAGGACGTTGACGGGGGGAAATATGTGCAGGGTGTGTGTACACATGATGTGGGATTCTTTTTCTCTGGGATAGATCTGGGAGGTGGCTCAGTAGATAATCGCCTGCTGAGCCAATGTGAGCACCTGAGTTCAGATCCCCAGTGCTCACATAGAAAGCCAGGCACGTGGCGCTGCTCTGGGATCCCACTGTTGGATGAAGGAGAGAGATGGACCCTGGGGCTCGCTGACCAGCAACTCTAGCTGAAAAGGAAAGCCCCGGCAATGAGAGAGGGTCACCCTGATGTCAGCCTCTAGTTTACACGTGTGCCTTCATGGGCCAGCGCACACACAAATGGAAGGTAAAGGGCTGGGGTCAGGGAGTCCAGAGAGTTGACATTGGGAAAACTTGAGGGATGCTGACTGCCACTGTTACTCTATAATTTGCAGCATCGCCCTCTCCTGTCATGATGATCCCTGACTGGGTTTTCACCTTCTGCAGGTCGTGCGCGCGTGCGTATTTACAACTCACTTGTCACCTAGTTTAAACGGATCCAGGTTCCTAAGGGCAGCAGTTTCACATTCAGGCCCTTTCATCCCTGGGTAGGTATGAGTTGCTACTTTCTAGCCAAGTCATTTTCAGTCCTAGCCACAGGGGGTCAGTGCAGGGTCAGCTCTGAGCTGGAGACTGAGAGGGATTAGGGACAGGCAGGGGGCATCAGCTTCAGTTTCACAGTGACATTCACCAGGATATTGGCTTACGTGTTAAGGAGCTATTGATGGAGACGGGAAAGGGAGGAAGCCAGAGTCCTGGATGACTTTCCAGTCTGATTGAAGTATGCAGTAGCGGGCTGTGATGTAGGGCGGCCATTCCATTTAGCTCTCTCGAGAGGAATTAGTGATGTGGTAAGATCTTATACCAGAACCTAGGAAACTCGAAGTCACCAGCAAGACTCACTCGGTATCTTCCGGAACCTGCAGCTTTTCAGCGATGCTGGGGAACCCTCCTGTTGGATGCCCACATTAATGAGTTCTTCACAGACAGCTCGGTAGGCTCTAAGGACACATCAACTCTCCAGAGCACACAAGGGGTGGGGGATGGGGCACGAGCTTGGCAGGATTTAACAGAAGTAGACTGGGGAATAAGAGTACAGGGTAAACACTCTCTGTGAGATCAGAATTCAGCCTGGCCCTGAGTGGCTAGTGACACGTACGTTAAATTTTATCGGCATCATCATTTACCAAGGTCACCCTTCAGGGAGCATGGTCTTTGGTGTTGCTGACTCAGAAGCTAACCTTAATGCAGAGCCTGGGTTAATCCTGCTCATCTCTCCTTACTGCCAGACCAAACTGTTTACCCTTTCCTTGGTGAGCCAGTCGCCTCCCTGGCGCCTTTTCCTAACACTTTTTTCAATTAACCTGGGAGGTAGCCGCCTCTCATTTTGTCCTGTTGGAGTCCAGTATGCCACCCTGGATTTGCTCTTTGTTGCATTGAACCATGGGGAGCATGAGCATCAGAGTCCCTAGATTGGAATCCCAGATCCTGACATTAGTAAGTAGGAGGGACCTTGTAATCCCATGCATCTCCAAGGCTCCATTTCTGAAGGTCCTCAGAGCTGACTCTTGACATACTCTAGAGAGTTTGGGGGCCAGGTACACAGTAGCTGCTATTATTTCTCTGTTGAGAACATGGGTACCTGGAGAGATAGGCTGGGTGTTCCTTAATCTCTCTTGGAACTTTCCTCGGTGGCAAGAACAGTGTTGTGTGTGCAGGGAGGGCTACCAAGCATCCAGTGAGCTGTGTGCCAGGTCTGAGTCATTCTACTATGCACCAAATCTGTATCACTGTTTCCAGAGGCTCTGGCCCCAGCAATGAGGTCTGCAGTGTGGGTAATACACAAATGGAAGACCAGGCTGCTTGCTGCACGTTCTGTCTTTATCACACCCCACCTTGCCACCCAAAGCCCTTCCTGCCTTGCCAGTTTTCACACAAATCTACCTTTTATGGGCTAGGGCTAAGTCGGGAGCACTTTCTGAGGGCAAGATATCTCTCCCTCCCTCCCTCCCTCCCTCCCTCTTGCCCCTCAGCCAGCAGCTCTGAAGAAAGTCATGGTCCATTATCAAAGAGGGAAGTCTTCACAGCTGCTGCTCTCTAAGGGACAGTCACATAAGAAGCAGCCCAGCCCAGCGGAAAGAACCAGAAGTGGGTGATGCAATCCAACTCTTAGCCTCTCTGGACTGCCTCTCCCATATATGCAAAGTGACAATGGGGACAGACACATTTGCAGGGAGTTGGATGAAAGGATGAAGCTCCTGAGCCAACAGGAAACAGTCTTTGACAGGGAGCACTGTGAGAGATGATGGACAGGTATTGCAAAGAGCGTCCTTCCAAATGACGTAGTCTGAGGAGACCTCTCAGTGACTTGACAAGGGGTGTGTGTCTGTCCTGAATGACAGGTCAAGCATAGGCTGAGAGAAACAGCAGAGGGAGAGGGTGGGGCTCCCATAATCCTTGTCAGGGAAGTGGATGTTAATTATTGTAATTAATATAATGAGGAAGAAAATCTGGCCTTCCTCAGTGCTCATGGGGGGGGGGGGTCCTCCCATTGCTCCAGGACTTTCTGGGAACATCGAAACCTTGAGTGTTGAAGTTCCCTAACACATGGTGCAGTGTGTAGGCACAGAACCTGTATGCTTGAAGTCATGTCTAGATAGTCTATGATGCCCAGAAACATAAATGCTGTAAAAATGAAAGGACAAGACAATGTCCACACCCAGTACAGGAACAACGTTTCAGACCATTTTTAACCTGCAGTTGACGGGCTCTTGGATGCAGTGCTTAGGGACACAGGTGGACAGCTGCAGGTGAGGGTCACAGACTGTGTGTGAGACAGGGCAAGGGTGCAAGGAAAACCTTTTTAAAAAGAAATATTTGTTTGCTGGAGGGATGTCTCAGTAGTTAAGAACACTGGCTGCTCTTCAGGAGGACCCAGGTTTAATTCCGGCACTTACATGGGAGCTTACAACTGTATGTAAAGCCAGGTCTTGGGTGTCTGATAACTTGTCTTCTGCTGGCACTTTACATACATGGTACTTATACATACATGCAGGCAAAATCATATATATAAAACTAAATTTTTTAAAAGATTAATTTGTTTATTTATTTTATGTGTATGTACTTGAAAGGATAGTCATATACCACATGTATGCAATGCCCACAAAGGCTAGAAGAGAGTGTCAGGTCCCCTGGAACTAGAGTTACAGGTGGTTGCAGACCTCCTTGTTGGTTCTGGCAGCCTAACCCAGGTCCTCCACAAGTGCTTTTAACTGTTGAGCCATCTGTCCAGCTCCAGGGAAGACCTTCCAGGCTAGGGTCACTGCCTTTCCCCACGGGCCTCCTGTAGCACACTGCCTCCTTCACTGAAAGGGTTTGACAGCAACCAGCATCACTGTCAGCATTGTTCTGGAAGCACAAGCCAATGCAATTAGACTGGGAGAAATGAGAGGAAAGTGTATTTAAAAAGAGGAAGCAAATTTAATCTGATTTTCTATGATTTGATTATAAGCCCAAAAAACTTTAGGAGCAAAAGGAAAATTCATTTGAATAGCTTCTTATACAAACCACAGAGGATTAAGAGAATATCCTGGAAGAAAAAAAAATGTTATTTGTAGTAAGAATAAAAAGGATTTTTAAAAATATATATACAATAATAAATTTATAAGTACAGCGCAAGATCTCTCTAAAAAGACAGCAATGTTAAGCCTCTGCTTAGAAATTTCAATAATGCTTAAATAAGTTAAAAAATACATACTCCCAGATACAAAGTCTCAGTGTTGTAGAAATTTCAAGTTCTCATTCAAAGAAATTCTGATTGAACTATCAGCACAATTTCTGCTAACTAAACAACTTATTCTGTAGTTTATCTGGGAAAAAAACCAGGTAAATGAAAATAACTTGGAAGATTATGTAGAAAAATGAAGAGTGGAGTCCTTTCAGATTTCCAAATGTGTTTGTCCTAAAGTTGCAATAATTAAAACAGTTTGGTGCCTTATAGACCAACAGTCATGGAGCAGAACAGAGCCGAGAGGTAAGCCTAGATACACACTGAAGTTTATCTGCTATACAAGTGTGGCTCAAACCAGTCATTTTGAAAGATCATCCAATATGTGCAATTGGAATGTGATAAAAGACTAAGTTGAAAGCCAACTTCACAAGTTACATCAAAATAATTTCCAGATGAACTAAAAGTTTTAAACGTAAACCATATATGTATTTTAAGTTCTTGGGCCTGGCAAATGGCTAGGTAGTTAAGCGTGGCTCCAGCTCTTGCAGAAGACCTAAGTTTGGGTCCTCGTACCCAAGTCTGGTGCCTTAGAACCACCTGTCGCTCTGGCTTCAAGAGATCTGACGCCCTCGTCTGGCCTTGATGGGTACCCACAAGCATGTAGTGTACACACACACACACACACACACACACACACACACAAACACACACACTAAAAAAACCAGCTACCTAGAGGAGGGAATAGGGATGCAGCTCAGTGCTAGAGTTCTTGTCTAGCATGCTTAAAGATCTGTGTTTGTCGATACCTAGCACCATGAAAAAGAGTTCCACATAATACTTTTTGAAATAATCTTCAGGTAGTGGTTCTCTTAAAATATCACTAGAATATTGATCATGTTTTTAAAAATTAGCTGGTAAGTAAAGCTAATAATAATATAGGAAGTGTCTAAAACAAATACTAAATATATCTAGAATATAAATTCAATGAGACTGGAAAGAAGGCTCAGTGGTTAAGAGTGGTTAGCAGGGCTTACTGCTCTTGCAGAGGACCCTAATTCAGTTGCCAGCACCCACACAGCTGCTTACAATTGCCTGTAACTCCAATGCTAGGGGATTAGATGTCCTCTTCTGGCTTCTGTGGGTATTTTCATGGTGTACATAAACTCATGCAAGGACACATACATACACATAAAATATTAAATATATAAATCTTTTTTAAAAAGTACATAGAATATAAATTCAAAGGAGCTATGTTTTAATTAATAAATAAAAAGGCATAACAAAAAAGGTTGAATTAACAGTCTAAAACAAGACAGTTTTCATCTCTATATCAGAGGCCAGGCTCACATAACCCTGCCCCGGGCACCATGGAGGAGAGGTAATGGGAAGTTCCAATGGGCCAGGTATGGCAGTGGTGTTTATCACCTTTGCTCAAAGTCACTTGCCTGGGATGGAGGCCCATGGCCACATACCCTCTAATGCAGTCCCCAACTCTCTTCCAGGATGATTCCATACAACATAAAAGAGAGCACACATTTCCAGTGAATATAATAGACTTCACTGTGATTTTCTATCCCATGTAGAAAAATCTGAGGACAAATATTAAAGTTTAAGGTATCTGGCCCATCCCACAATTTTGTTTCATTATATATAGAAAGTTTTGATTGATTAATTAAGTGATTGATTGATTGTTTTGGTTGATTAAAGTAGCATCCAGAATCATTTGACCATAGTGACTAATATATAATGAGAGAGCTGAATAATCAAAAACAGCAAATGCAAAGAGGCTGGCTCGCAGTGTCTGGCTAGTTGGTGGTCTTCAATAAATCATAAGCCTTACTATTATTATCACAATCCCCTCCTTCGCTCCCCCTCCTCTCATGAAAACGTTTCACACTGTAAAGGTTAGCTGGCTCCTCTCTGCCTCTCAGCTATCTGTTTTGGGTTAATAATTAGCAGATGTGCCTGGAGCTTGGGGCCAAGGGAGGGCAGGGATTTGGTGCATGGCTCTCCTCAGGAGAAAGGACCCCACCTCTAACGTTCACAGCAGAGGCCTGGTCTGGTTCCCTGGCTCTCCTATTTGTTGGTTATAAATAATAGCTTAGGCCAAGTTATTTTCCTTTTCTGAGCCTTATTGGTTCCTTGCTGCAAAGTGCAAAGAACTAGAAAGAAGGCTTTGGGGTTAAGAGTGTGCATTACTCTTGCAGAAGACTTGAGTTAAAGTTCTAGCACCCAAATATTGACCTGTAACTCCAGCCCCAGGAAATCAAACACCCTCTTCTGGTCCCTACCAGCACCTGTACTTCCAGGTGCATACACACAGAGACACTAAAACTGTATTAGTTTGGGTTTTATTGCTGTGAAGAAACATGATGACCATGGCAACTCTTATAAAGGAAAACATTTAACTGAGGTGACTTACAGTTCAGAGATTTAGTCCATTATTGTCATGGTGGGAAGCAGGGCAACAAGCAGGCAGCCATGGTGCTGGTGAGCTAGCTGAGAGCTCTGTATCTGGATCAAAAGGCAGCAGGAAGACACAGTAAATCACTAGGCCTGGCTTGGTCTTCTGAAACCTCAAAGCCCACTCCCACCTCCAGTTCCATAGCTCCTCCAACAAAGTCACACCTACTACAAGGCCAGGCCTCCTAACAGTACCACTCCCTAGGGGCCTATGAGAGCCATTTTATTCAAACCACCACACAAACATATACATAATTAAGAATAAAAAATGTTAACCTTTTTTGTAAATGAAAGGACTGGATGGATCTACTTATCATTCAGCAAATATATCCTGGAGATTCACTGCACATACCTCCCTAGCTTAGGTGATAGCTACAACCATAAATAAGTTAAACCAACTCTCCTTTTGCAGCTTAGTTGAAAGCTTAAGTGGTCTAGGAGCTTAATACTAAGGGTTCTTGCCTGATAGTAACTTTTCTGCTTCTATTGCAATATATCTGAGATGGGTGCTTTGTTTTATTTTATTTTTTTGAAAAAAAGCTTACTTAACTTACAGTTCTGAGTGTTCAAGAGCATAGCACCATGAAACCCTCATAGTGGGTGTCGTCTTAATGGCAGTGGCCCATTGGAGAATGAGCAATATCATTGAAAGACAGGAAATGGGTGGGAAGTGGGGGATCAGTGAGTTGCCTCTAGGCCTTATTCCTTTAAAAAAAATTAAAGGACTTTTTTTGTTTTAGTTTTGTTTTGTTTTGTTGTTGTTTTTCAAGAGATCTGCCTACCTCTGCCTCCCTAGTTCTAGGATTAAAAGCAAGCACTAGCACTGCCCGGTGAAGCCTTACTCCTTAAAGGTCCCACCACCTCTCAACATCCCCACATCGGATAGTGCATCCAATATATTAACTCTTACAAGACAAATTGCCCCTTCGGTGGTGTGTGCAAGTGCTGTGAAGAATGATTTCCCAAAGTTCTGAGGCTTCTTTGTTTGTTTGTTTTAAGTTAAACACAGAATTACTCTATGACTTAGCAATTCCATTCCTGGGTACGTATCCCAAAGAAATGAAAACACAAATTTCTCATACACGGCGATGTGAGCACAAACACAAAGGACAGTCTCATTCCACAATCAGGAAGCTCTCAAAGTGTCAAGGAACAAATGAAAATCCCTGACATATCATACAAAGGAATGTGACTCTTCGGCCATACAAACGAACGGAAAGCTGATGGGTGGGGGGTGGACCTCCTCATAACTAAGTGAAAGAAACAAGATACAAAGGGCACATATAAATCTATATCTATAAAAGAGCGGGAAGGAATGGGAAGGGAAAGGAGGGGAGGAGAGTGGAAAGGGGTGGAGAGATACCTGCACAGTTACACAAGTATTTGCTGCTCTTACAGGGGACTTAGGATTGCTAGTCCCAGCACCCACATGGTGGTTCACAAATCAGGACTCCAATTCCAGAGTATCTGGTGCCCTTTCTTGGCATCCACAGGCACACATTGTTATACACACACACAGGAAAAAACACACATACACACATGGAGGCAAACACACACATACACAAAAACTAAAAATTAATTTTTAAAGGCTAGAAAGGGATCACGCTGTACAGGCAGAAAGTAATTTTCAGTTTAAAAAGAAATCCCATCCTAGAAACACATCTGGTGGGAACCCAGTCCTCTTACCAAGTCCTTACCACACCTGGGGGGTGGGGGTGAGGGACAAGAGATGCCTGCTTAAAGGATTCCTTACAGTAATGGTTCTGTACACAGCACATAATCACCTACTAATTTACCTTTTGCACCTCCGGCCTCATTTTCACAACATGAACTTGCTTCAGGCCAGATGTTGCTGGACCCTGGCACAGGTGATGTGCTTAACTCGGACATCTCCCCTGCTGACCCCCTGCCTGTGGGAACATCTTGGAATACGGTGCCAAGTTATACACAAAGCCCCAAATGAAACTGGGCTTTCTAATCATCTCACACTCGGTGATTAATGGATACTCCCTTCCCCATTCCTTAGAAAGTGGCCCAGACCCAAATCCAATCAGACTAGACCACATCTCCCAGCCTGAGTAAGGAGGCAGACGGTAATCCTTTAATGGAATCCTATTTTTCAAACTGACAGTTATCCTCCATGAGGCTCCCAATGGGGCAAGACTGAAGCGAGGAAAGTGGGGTAAACAGAAGACTTGAGAAGGTTTGACGGGGTTTGATGGCCTATGCTTTACAGGGATGCAGGCTTTTGCTGCTCGGCAAGAAGCGGGTGGCGGCGCCATGCACTAACTCACCCGTGGCAGCAGATGAAGGTTCATGCCTTCATTGGGAAGGGGAGACTCCCTGAGTTAAGCTGGGTAAAATATGTTAGAGCTGCAAATGCTGGCAGCCGTGAAATCCCATCAAAAGTCTTATTTTACAGCCAGATGGGTTAAGGGACTACAGCATGAAGGACACACTGTGGTCCACTGGTGAATAGGGAGGTGACCACGCAGCAGTTAATGCGTCACACGAAGAGAGGGTGCTTACCCCTCGGGTCTTTCCCAACTCTTCTGATGGTCTCAGGAAGCATTATTTGGAAGATTCTTTCTCAGCAGTGGATCTTCCCACATCCACAGCAGCTGAAACTGCCTCACTGTGGCTTCAGTGATCCAACTTGTCTTTGGGGATTGTGGGTGTTAGGATTACTTTCCATGGGATAGGGTAGAAGGAGAAGGGAGAGGCTGGGGTGAGGGGAAGCAGAGGAAAATGTATAGCTCAATAAAATCAATTTTTAAAAGCAAAAAAAAAGGGAATAAATCCCTCTGCTTGAGGGATCTTTTCCAAATAAGATTGCCCTAAGACCATTAGTACAGTCGGGAATGAGCTGGGAGGTGCATGGTCCCTTCCTGTGTGATTCCATGTGTGAAAACTATGGATTCTGATTTGTTTTCTCTGTTTCTGTGATTAATTCCATGACCAAAAGCAACTTGTGGTGAGTTTCTTCTCATCTTACAGATTACAAACGGCCATCAAGAAAAGCCAACCTGGGAACTCCAGTCGTGGGGGAGCAGTGCTGCTCATTGGCTTGCTCAGCTGCCTTTCTCACACCCCAAGCCCACCTGCCAAGAGACAGTACAGTCCACGGTGGGCTGGGACCTCCACTAACAGTTAGCAATTAAGGAAATGCCTCGCAGACATGGCCACAGGCCAGTCTGATAAAGGTCTCAGGTGAGTGTCCCTCCCAGGTAATATCAAGCCACCAAAGCTTAGCCCACGGCAAGTTGCCATTAGACAACTTGTTCTTTAGATCCCCATCACCCTGCAGCCTATAGTTTCTCCAGCTACACAGCATGGCCTCTGGTTTGAGGACTACTGGGGTCTTTAGCAGCTCTCATGTTCCTCCCAACTTGGTTCAAGAATGATGGTTTGGAGAGGTAGCTGAGAGTTCTACATTTGAATCTACAGGCTGCAGGAAGTGAGTCACAGGGCCTGGCTTGAGCTTCTGAGACTTCAAATCCCACCCCCTAGTGACACGCCTCCTCTTTCAATAAAGCCACACCTACTTCAACAAGGCCACACGTCCTAATAGTGCGATTCCCTATGGACCTACGGGGGCCTTTTTAATTCAAAGCACTAATTTTCTGTGTGAGCCTTTGCCTTAATAGAGGTTTCTAACACCCTAATCAAAACCAAGTCGGGGAGGGGAGTTAATATCACTTTTCTTCTAGTTTGTGGGTCCATCACTCAGGAAAGGAACTCAAGACAGGAACCTGGAGGCAGGAGCTGAAGCAGAAGCCATGGAGGGGTGCTGCTTACTGACTTAATCCACATGGTTAGCACAGCCTGATTTCTTATGGCTCCCAGGACTACTAGTCAAAAGGTGGCATTCCCCACAGTGAGCTAGGCCCTCCTGCTTTATCAAGAAAATTATACCACAGGCTGAGCTGGTATGTGGAGGGGGGGACTTCTTAACTGAAGTTCCTTCTTTCCAAATGACTCTAGCCTATGTCAAGTTGACATAAAAAATATCAAGTATAGGCTCTGGTATAGAAGTATGTCTGAGTCCAGGGCTAGGCCCCGCTTTTCTCTGCTACATGCCGCACACATGGTCCTGTCCAGAGGACCCACAAGGGCTCCATGGCATCATCTGGCTCATGAAAAAAATGCCCATCATTTTCTGGCCTTACGAACAATTAACCTGCATTTTCCAAAGTGTCTGTACCACTCTGGTACCAGGCGACTCTTTAGACCCTGCCCCAGTTCACCTATTCCTTTCCCGTCAACCTCAGAGATCCTACCTATTATCTCTAGCAGCCCCTGGAGTCTCTCTCCCAGCTGCACCCCTCTGGGACTCCTCCTTCCTGGCTGCAGAGTCCTCGGGCTGCCCTGTGTCTTTTGCTTTCATCCTGACCATCTGTCAGTTCAATCAATGCACATTAACGTGAGCAAACTACAGCAGGGGGCACAGTAGACTCCAGGGTTTGCAGATGAGGCTTATCCCACTGGGCCCTGAAGCTGTGTCTCATCCTTTTGATGGCTCAGGATATCTCCAGGCTTAAGCTATGACATTTATCCTTGTCCGCTGCCCCTGCCTCCATCTGGGCAGTCCTCTTCCCTCACCCACTTGAAAGCAGTTAAGGCTGTGGGAGGCACAACAGTCCTTGTGCTCACAGATAAGCACTAGGGGAACCAGGAATGTTAAACCCACAAGGTTGTTCCTTCAAAAGAAGGGATGCATAACCTGTTATCTGCTCGGAAGACTGAGAGCTAAAGCCGTTAATAGCCTGGTGACTTTTGCACTATATGTATGGCCAAGACCAGAGATCATACCAAGTCCTCCTTCAGATCCCTATCATGAGCTTATCAACTTATAGAACCTGTCTTAAGGTAGATGTCATATATACTTTACAAAGAATTTCAATGCGGTTATATTATAATTTTTATTGTGCACCTGGGATTAAGTTAATTTCACCAGGAAAATTTTTTGCTATGCTTAAATATACCTAAAATAAACTAGTGTGGGTCAGACTGTCAAAGTCTGAACCAGCGCCAGCTACTGTATCCTGTTTAACCAAACAACCACCTTTCCTGCTTCCGTGGAACCACTGCTGACCACGGTGGAGGCAGAGACCCCTGTCTAAGGCCATTGTCACCATGTCAGAGTCACAGCAGTCACACTCCCTGTCTTCTAGGCTTTCAGCACAGGGATGTCTTCTCTGGCTGCTCCTGCAGATGACAGGCAAGGGGAAAGGCTATCTGTGAGATACTATGGTACCTGGCAATTTTCTGAGTCCAGCTACAAAACTGTACTTCATTTTTGGGCTTGAACCTTTTCTTAACTTACTGAAGCAAACACTAGAAAGTGACTGGGTATACCTTTCCACATGTTTTTGTGGGGGGGGGAGCGCAGTGCATGTGTGTGCATGCATTTGTGTATTGAGAGTTGTGTGTGTGTGTGTGTGTGTGTGTGTGTGTGTGTGCAGGTGAAAGCCAGATCTTGACATCGAGTGTCTTCATTATCACTTTCTGCCTTATCTTTTGAAACAGGATTTCTCCTCAAACCCAGAGCTCACTGATTGACTCCATTGACTGATCAGGGAACTCTGGGGATCTGCCTGCCCCTGCCCTCCTTAGTGATGGGTTCCAGATGTGCATGACCATGCCCTGTTTTGCTATAGGTGCCAGGGCTCCAAACTCAGGTCCTTAAGCTTGTGTAGCACATACTTTACTGCCTAAGACATCTCTCTAACCCCACACTTTTCAGAATTTTAAGCAAAAAGAAGCCTACAGTCTCTTGATTTGCTGTTCAGGCTAGATCTGAATCTTCTGTAATGCACTGAAACATCAGGGTTGTCAGCAACCCTTCAGGGTAGGTCCGTGCTATTGATTGGATGCTGAATATCTACAAAGACAAATGTGGTAAAGACTTAGTTACCAGTGTGGCATTATTGATAAGTGATGTAGAGATCTTCAGGTTATTGGAAGCAGAGCCAAGCTCCCTCCTCTTCCTCTCTTTTGCTTTGTAGTTGATGAAGTGATCAGTTTCCACCATGATGAGCTGCCTCCCCACAGGTCCAAAGCAGCAGAGCCAACTCATCATGGACTAGGCCACCCAAGATGTGATCCAAGGAAGCCTTTTCTAAGTTGATGGCCACAAGGATTTTCTATAGTAAAGCTGATGGCAGGGCTTTGGGTAGTGTCTCAGGAATAGTCCTTAGAGGGAGCAGCTCTGCACTCCTTGACAACCCTCACCCACCCAGCCCTGCTGCAATGGGTGGAAGAAAGCCAGCCTTGAAAGCACCCAGCAGACAAGCTGAGTAAAGGACACATCAGAAATACATCCAGCTGAAGCATAAATAGCCGAATCTAAGCAAAGGGAGATGGCAGTGGGTTGACTCCAAAGGCACACCCTCCTTAGATGTTCAGGGCTAGAAGTGCCACTCATTGGACATGAGACTATTAGTGAGCTGAGAAGAGACAAAATAAGACTTTCTTGTACTCCCAACAAAAATGAAAAAGGGTGTCTGCTTTCAGGAGACGTTGGTGATGCTATTCAAAGTCCTTCATAAGTGGTCAAAACTAATTTTAAGATTTTAGAATTCAGGGGGCTTGAAAAGATAGGATCGTCAGTAAAGTGCCTATTGTATAGGGTAAGGAACTGAGTTCAGAACTCCAGTACCTGAATAAAAACTGGTGTGTGTCTTCATTAGGGTTTCTATTACTGTGAAGAGCCACCATGACCATGGCAACTCTTATAAAGGAAAACATTTCATTGTGGTGGTGGCTTACAGTTCAGAGGTTCAGTCCATTGTTGTCATGGCAGTAAGCAAGACAGCATGCAGGTAGACACGGTGTTAGAGAAGGAGCTGAGAGTTCTTACATCTTGACTTACGGGCAACAGGAAATAATCTGTCTCACTGGGTGTGGCTTGAGCATACATGAGATTTCAAAGCCCGCCTCCACAGTGACACACTTCCTTCAACAAGATCACACCTACTCCAACAAGGCTACTCCCTTTGAGGGGCATTTTCCTTCAAACCACCACAGTGTGATAGTACCCTGTGACTGTACACTCAGTGAAGTGGGAGTGGGAAGGGTGGGGAAGGGGTGTCAGGAGGGAACAGGGAAGGAACAGAGGCTGGTGGATCCCTGGAACTCATTAGTTAGCCAACCTAGCCAATGAGTGAAATACAACTCCTCTGAAAGATCCTGTCTCAAAAACTAAGTAGGAACACTATTGAGAAAACCACATGACACTGACCTCTGTTTACCTGTCTGTAAACTAGTACTCGCCTTGCTGCGATACCATGAGAACTAAATAAAACAATCTCTACATTGGCGTGACAACGGTGACAGATGATACCTATGATTACGATGGTGATGATGGTGATGGCAACATCCTGCACATTGTAAATGGCAACCACAGAACTGAACTAGAAGCCAAGTGGACAGATACTGATGGATTTAGGTGACTACTGAGAACATCTTTCTTCAGCTACCAGCTCCAAGAAGTTTGCTCTCAAAGTAAAACGGCCTTTGTTCACGAATCTATCATCTGTAAACTGGTTCCTTCCTAAGTTGACTGTGGAGATGGATCACCCAGACGCTCCCCTTTGTCTTTCATGATGCTCTGCCTATTGCAAGTGGTGTGTCAATCTCTTCTCCCTGGGATGCAGTCGAAAGGTGTGCATAGGACTGATATGATGGAGAGAAGAGAACTTCTGGGCCTCCTAGCTCAATAGTAGCTTATTAGGTGGATAAGATGAAAAGCTGAAAAACCCAGAAAAAGGAAGGACACACGAGAGAGAGAGAGAGAGAGAGAGAGAGAGAGAGAGAGAGAGAATGAATACTTAACAGAACATTACAGTTTTGATGGCACAGCTTTACTTAGCAGGTACTAGGCCACTGAGAGAGTTAATGAGAGATCTGGTCCTAAAAAAAATAAAAAAGATCTGGGTGTGGTGACACACACCTTCAATCCCAGCACTTGGAGGTGGAAGGAAGGCAGATTTCTACAAGTTCAAGGCTAGCCTGATCTACACAGTGAGTTCCGAGATAGTCAGAGCTACAATAGTGACATCCTGTCTCAAACAACCATTAATAATAATAATAATAATAATAATAATAATAATAATAATAGGTGAATGGCACATGAGAAATGAGAAGCAACACCTCTGGTTGTCCTCTGGCCTTCAGCACACACTCAAAATAGAAACACAGTGAAATGGTTCAGTGGGTAAGCTCCAAGAATCCTCATGGAAGAAGGGGAGCAGCAACTCCCTCAAGCTGTCCTCTACAGATGTGGCACGGTGTGCTTATGCTCTCCGTCCAAATAAAATAAATGTAAAAAACACATAAAGCCCTAGTGAGGCTCAGATTCTTAATTTCTACTTTCGTATGAAATTGAGGCACAGATGCACTAAGCGACCAATTCAGAATCAGCTATAACCAAGATCTCTTGAGATATAACCATCCCATCAAAGATTTTCTAAAATCTTTTCTAAAAGTTAACTGAGAAAGTACAGGTGAGAAGTCACACCTGGCTGTGCATTCTTCCAAGCTCCATGTCCTTCCTTTCCCTAGACTCTGTGCCCCAGCAGTGTTGAGCCATCCGCTCTGCAGTCCACCCCAGCCCTGCCTCAGTGATGAGTGGAACACTGAGTTCTAGGGAACAGCTACTGTGGAGAATCCCATTGGGCTGAGCACTGGGCCCGAGGAAGAAGTGACTTGCAGCAGGAAACAGACAAAACATGGGGGCTGACTTCTGGAAGTTCCAGACTGAACCACCATTCATGACCCACAGCTGCTAACGACTAGGAAGAGCAGTCTGCTTAATCTGCTTGTGTTTTTGACTGTCAGTGATGGAGCTCTCTAAATCTTGCTTAGATTCTGTCTTAATGATGGTACAGGCTGTCATTATGGAGTCCTCCAGTCTATCAGTCCCTGTTATGACTGCCCCATGGAGTGCACTCTATTTAGCCTCACCTTAATTAAAAGAAAGGCTATGGCATAGATGCCACTCATCCGCTATCACATGAGGATACGGATGCTCCCCAGAAGACCACCAGACTCAAAAGTAATAGTCAAGATTGGAACCCAGGCACTCATACAAAATAAAGCTTTAAAACTTATTTGGTTAAAGAATGGAAATAAAGTTTCCCTTTGTTTAATTTACTAGTCCCTTCCCCTAACAGAAGATGCGGGCCCTGTTTTTTTTAATATATATATATATATATATATATTATAATATATATATAGTCCTTGCTGTGATGAAAATCATATAAAATGGCCTTGTCTCTGAGCTATAGAAATTCCAGGCTGATCTCTGAGTGGTTAACTTTATCACTGTCCTTTGAGGCTTGTGGATGTCACACCATTGAACCATGGTCTAAGGCAGATATAGGTCACTGGGACTGAAAAGGGGCCCTAACCTTCAGCATTCAAATATCCTGGGTTAGCCATGTCACCTCCCTGAAACGTACTCTTCTTATCTGTCAAGGAAGATCTAAAAGCCTTGTAATTCAGCACAGTGGCCAACAGTCACTCACGCTACCGCTGATTAAGCAGGCTTCACCTTCTGGCTCATCAATATACTCTGCAGCACAACACTCTAAGGTACATTCTCATTGCCACATCCGAGAAAGCAGAGATGCAATGGATAAAGAACATGCCCAGGGCTAGACAGCTAGTGTCTAATGTACCTGTTCATTCTCTCCAAAGTTCTAGACTGAGCCACAGGCACGCCTGTAGACACCCTGTAAGCCAGAGCCCTGTAGCAAGCATTGCCATGGAGATGAGTAGAGACATGCTCCCTACTCCCAGATTCTAAGCACATGAGTTCACTGAGAAGCCATAGCCATGCCTTGCCTTATCCTGTTCTCTAGGTCTTGGACAGCCTGCCCAAGAAGTCTAGAGACTTCTGTCTCCTGTAACTTGAAAGCTCACTCAGCTCTCTGGAGTCCATCGCTGGAAGGACAGCCTCCAGAGATTCTTCAAAGCAGCCCTCAACACAGACAGGGGGGCCGTGAGTGTTTCTATGGGAAGCCAGGGGATTTGACTTTTGTAGAAGTAGAGCCTGGTGCTGGTGATACCGGGTGGTAGACCAGATGTTGCTTCAGCATCCATAGAACAGTGAGTCCACACTCATACTGGCCCCAGCAGATTCCCTTCAACCACCTGGGCTGAAGCAAGTCCTGTCAGGAGACAGAGGCCTTATGTGGCTAGCATAGGGCAACTCATTATGGACCTTTCTCCGAGGAATGCTGAAGAACCTCTGCTTCTAGTCCTCTGACACTTCTCGCCCTCCCACAAAGAGAAATTTACTAAAATTATCCAAGTCTCAGTTTCCGTATCCGTAAGATGAAGTAGTTTATCAGGTCCAAAAGAAACCCAGGCCAACTGGCTAACTGCGGTGCCTATTAGCCTACCAAAGTGCAAGCTGCCCTCTGGGATCCCTCAGCAAGTAGCTGTTACAGAGTTCCATGCTGGCATCCTGGCTCCTCTCAGGGCTGCTCCCCAGCCTCTAGCCAAAGCATCTCTAGCTCATGGGTGTCTCTTCCCCAGTTTCTTATTCCTATAGAGCTGCAGTTTGGGCAGTGTGTCTCTTGGTCTGCTCTCTCTGATTCCTTTGTTCCCTCTCTCTTCTCGTCCTCTCTTGCTGCCTCCCTCCCCACATATGGCCTGGTGCAGTCTACTGGCTGCCCTTAGACTGCTACTTCCTCTTCCTGCTCAGGACTCTTCCAGGGGCCTCTGGCTATACTCTCTTTCATAGCTACATTTAAAAAAAAAAAACCCAAGAAAACAAAAAACCTCCTCCTCAACCACACTTTGGAGCAGTCTTGTCTGCATTTCATTCAGTAGGCACTTCTCTTTCATAGCTGGCTGCAAAAATGACTCGTGAGACTAATCAGAAAGTATCCACAACACAAAACCACATGGAGCTTGGGAAGGTTAGCTATGACTTAACATTATACGTCATAGCTATGAGTTAACAGCCTCCTAAAAGTAAATAGTAACTGAGGACATAAATGATGGGTCAACCAATTTGTTAGAGTTTCAAAGTTGAGCACCAGCGTCACCTGTGTTGAAAACAGAGATGAACAGAGGCAAAAGGGCCAACTAGCTACAAACATCAGGACTTTCTTAATGTAAATGAACCAAAGGGGACCCACTGTCTCACCATCTCGTATACTCTTTTATGCTCTTCCTGCCCGCTACCCAGAACCACTTTTCAAACAACTTAGGAATGGGCAGTCAAGCAACTGTGTCCTGGGAGACTGAGAATGAGTACCCGTGCCCAAGGAGAGGGTTTTGGATGCTCCAAGGTGCTTTTCCACTCTTGTTTTCCCAGCTCCTTCCTAGAATCCTTCCCAACTCTGTAACGGAAAATTACAATGTCTAAGGAACTGTGCCTTAAGGGCAAGTTGACCAACGGGAGATGAAGCTCAGTGGAGGGAGAGGAAGCTCAGTGGAGGGATCAAGACCAATGTATGCAGAGTAATCTCAGTGCTAGGGACTGGAAAGACATCTTAAGGGTTCGTTGTCCACTCTGCAGCACTTCAGAGTGACTTTGCATTCACCCTAGTTCTTGACCAATCTAGCGGAAAATTGAAACCAATGATAATAAAACTGAGATTCAGAGGGTCATAGCTACGAAGGACTGGGTCAAGGTAGGATCCAGCCTCACCAGCTTGAGTTCTTTGCTGCTGCCAGCAGTTCCCTCTTAAACACTTTAGCAGAGCATGCCATAAAACACAGAATGAGTGGCTAAATGAATATTCATCTATCTGCGACTGAGTTACTGCCTTCTGATGACATGCCAAGCAATAGTTGCTAAGAGACTTATCATACACTGTCGAACTAAACCTATAAAATAATCCTTTACAATGGAGGTTAGTTCATGTCCTAGCATGCTTTCTGTTGTTGTGATAAAAACACTGACCAAAAACCACTTTGGGGAGGAGTTTATTTCAGATTTTAATTTATTGTCTATCATCAAAGGGAGCCAGAAACTGAAGCGGGATTTCTCACTAGGCTGGAATCTCACTTCTTTGCTATGCTGACTGGAAAGTAAGCTCAAAGAATCCCTAGTGCTGGAGTTGCTTGTATCCATGCCCAATTTTAACATGAAGCTAGGGATTTGAACTTAGGTCTTCATGATTGCATGGCAAGCATTCTTATCCACCTGCCCAATCTCATGAAAAGCTCCTATTCCCAGACAATAACTCACTACTTTCCACCATCTTAAACATATTTCTGTTAAGAAAAAATTCTAAATGTCTGCAGAGTGGTCAGAGAAGGGAAAAATCCTTTCCTGAGCCTTAGATTTTATGATTGGGGTTAGTTGTCTTGCAAATATGTCAGATATGAATACACCAGAGGAAATAATTTTCTGAAATCTTAGAATACCTTGTGGGGTTTGAGAAACAGGCACATCAAGTTGTACCATGTGACTGGGCATTCTGAGGGACTCAAATTTATGGTCACCTTGGTTTGTGTCAGGTCAGCTTGCAACCACTGCAATTGCCTCTGTCCTCCTATCACCCCAAAGGAGTGCTAAGCTCTGTGTGTCTGCTAGAAGAAGGAGGAGAAGGAGAAAGAGAAAGAGGAGGAGGAGGGGGGAGAGGGAAAGGAGGAAAAAGAGGAGAAGGAGAATAAGGAGGAGGAGGAGGAGGAAGAAGAAGAAGAAGAAGAAGAAGAAGAAGAAGAAGAAGAAGAAGAAGAAGAAGAAGAAGAAGAAGAAGAAGAAGAAGCAGCAGCAGCAGCTGCTCAGGCCTGAGATGGCTCAATGACTAAAGCGTTTGCAGAGCAAGTATGGGAATTTAAGCTTGGCACCTCAAGATCCACATTAAAGTAAGGCATGTTGACACACTCCTGTAACCCGAAACAGAGCCTGGGGGTACTGAGGGCTCATACTCTTTCTTAATACATAAGACCAGGTGTAATAGCACACAGCTTACAATCCCAGTTGCTGCTATATCCTTGAAACAGTGAACTTTTGATTCACTGAATGATCCTGTTTCAAAAAAATAAGGTTGTGCGGGGCATGGTAGTTACATGCCTTTAGTACCAGTACTTCAGCAGCAGAGGTGGTCAGATCTCTAAGTTCAAGGCTCATTTGGTCAGCCAGGGCTACACAGAGAAACCTTGTCTTGAAAAACAAAAGCAAAACAAAAATAAAAAGAGAAAGCAGAAAATGATAGAGGAAAATGCCTGAGGTCAGCCTCTAGCATCTCCACGTGCACACACTGGAGAGCACCACACATGCACGCCACACACAGCAACAAGCACACTGAAATGGGGTATTTCGTTCTATTCAGATAGGAGGGTTGTATCCCAGGGACCACACTCACTTCTAGAATTCTATCTTACCTGTATTTTGGCTAGATTTTTTCCTTTACTAATTTTCTCTTATGCTTTAAACACATTATGCTTTGAACCTTTAAAGTGCTGTGTCCTGGGATGGGGACGTGGCTCAGGGTGTAAAACACTCGTCATGCAGGCATGAGGACCTGAGCTTGAATCTCTGGAACCAGCTGAAGCTGCTTGTCTGTGTAGCACGAATTCTAACTGGTCCTAATAATAACACCATGGGGTCAGATACAGGGGTTAGTGCTGAAAGATCAGAGAAGCAGAGCAGCCAGCCACCAGAGAGTTCTCACCTCTACCAACGTTCAGATCAAATATGTGATCCTATCTCTATGAAACCTCAGACTGCATGGTCAGACTGAATCTTCAGACTGTCTCCTAAGACTGCCTCCGCAGGCTGCGTCTGAGCTCCTGCCTTCTCCCGCCTTATATTCCTCTTTCCACCCAGCCATATCATTCCTGTCTCCATCTCCTGTTGCTGGGATTAAAGGTGTGAGTCACCACTGCCTGGCTCTGTTATCTTGTGTGACTCTGGGTGGTCTTGAACTCAGGGAGATCCATCTACCTCTGTCTCCCAAGTGCTGGGATTAAAGGTGTGAGCCACCACTGCCTGGCATCTACAGCTAACTAGTGGCTTAGCTTCACACTCTGACCTTCAGGCGAGCTTTATTTGTTAGATGACAAACAAAATATCACCACATGTCTGTAATTGCAGTGCCCTTCCGGCATGATGGGAAACAGAGACGGGAGAGTCCCTGGACACTATGGTCCAGCTAGCCTGGTGTACAAGGCAGGTAACAAAAACAAACAAACAAAGCAATAACAAAGAGACCCATCCTCAAAGTGGAAGGTGGATCAAAACCACAGATTGTCCTCATGTACACACACAGACACGCAGACACAGACACACATGCACATGGACACACACGCACACACACACACACACACACACACACACACACACACACACACACCAGGGTGGGGAGGAGAGAAAGTCAGGAAACAGAAAGATGTAAACTCTAGTGCCCTTCTGGCTTTCTACTTTCCATTCACCCAAGACTTTAGCCCATATTATGGCACCACCCTCCATTAAGGTTGGGCTTCTTAGCTCAGTTAACCCAAGCTAGATAATCCTTTATGGGCTCGCCAGAGGCCAGCCTAATCTTCATGATCCTTCACAGGTGTGCCCAGAGGCTTAGCCTAAGTTCACAATATCAGCCTCCACAGTGAGTATGTGAAAACTGCCATCATTCTATGATGTTTCTAAAATAAAAACATGTCAGGATAACACCAAATACGCTATTTCTCTCTGCCACCCCATCTTGGTTTTCTGTTCTATTTGAAAACTTTTGGTTTTATAATACGTTTGTGAACATGTTTCTACACTGGTTCACGCAATTTCACCGCCCCTCTTAGAAAGGCATACTTCTTTATTAACTTAGCCACTGTGAGATACTTGAGGGTTTGGGGTGGCTGTCATGAGCCCGGCTGCTCATCAGGTCTGTCAAAGCTGATCCAAGTGTTGCAATAGATATAAGGAACACTAGTTATGTCTTGAGCTGAATTGCCTATTAAAAGCTTTTATTAAGACTATGCTGTGAGTCATCAATGACATAAAAAGTTATTGTGTATTTCAGAATTCATGGAAACAGAGGGTCAGGGTATTGGGGCAACTATCAGCCGCAGAATGGGTGTTTGTAGCTCACAGCTCCCCTTCCAGGACGTCTGCTGCCCTCTTCTGGCCTCCCCTCGCACTTGCATATATGTGGTGCACCTTCGCACTCCTCAGCACATATATTCACATAAAATTAAAAAGAAATCTTTTTAAAATTTTTAATGGTTATAATTATGCAAAACTTTATGTATTGTTCTGAAGGACATGAGAAGGGTTTTCTGAGGTGCTGGAAATAAAGGCGATTGCTTGTGGCTGCATTCCCACACTTTACAGAGACGGGTGGCCTTTCTTAGGGCATTTTTATGAATGTGTGCCGGTTGTCAAAATAAGCAAATTTGACAAGGCTAACTGGCTTGGCCATGAGAGTTAGCTTCTCCAGCAACAATATAGGGTGGACATTTTCCAAGGTTTAGATGAACTATGAAAACAGTTTGCGCTCACATTATAGCATTTCATTTAAAAAATACTATGCTGATAAAGCAAATTGGAATTCATGTTCGGAGTTTTCCCAGCTGGGGTGTGTGTGTGCGTGTGCGTGTGCGTGTGTGTGTGTGTGTGTGTGTGTGTGTATGTGTGTGTGTGTGTGTGTATGCGTGTGCGTGTGTGTGTGTGTGTGTGTGTGCAGCAGTATAAGCCAGTGCCTCTTTGACAGGACATTGTGTTCAGACTTTTTGAGCTCCTACCCAGGATTCGAGCGTGTGAACTGCTCCAGTGACTGGCTCGTAAACGCTGTGCAAGTCAGTGATCTTCTCACTTTAACAAAATTGAAGGATCTGTTCTAGTGACACCTTATGTGATTTTAGTATATAGATTAAAAATCAGAACAGCCAGGACAAAACATCCTATTTTTTCTGTGTGCAAGATTCTTCATGGTCAGGTCTAGAAAAACAATGGGAAGAGAAAAAAGCTGGATCCTGTCTTAACCTGGCAGCAGGCTATAGGCCACTATAAAATTTTAAAATGCATTATTTTGATTATGTACAGTCATGAATATACCCCAATCCAAGACACATTCTTTTTAAAAAAGGTGTTTAAATTGCATTTTTGTTTGTGTATGTGCATGTTTGTACATATGTATGATGTGTATGTATGTACATGCGTATGATGTGTATGTGCATGTATGTACATAGTATGATGTGTATGTGCATGTATGTACATACGTATGATGGTGCAGGAGGGGGCCAGAGAACATTTTGTGAGAGTCAGTTCTTTTCACCATGTGGACCCCAGGGATCGGGTTTCTGTCGGCTGGTTTGGCAGCAAGTGCCTTTACCCACTGAGCCTTCTTGATGGTCTCCTGACAGTCTTAATCCTTCAAGATTTGTGGGTTCAAGAATTAGAAAAGTGTTTTAATGTGCATGTGTGTTTGATTTTATTATAGAAACACCATCTAATTTAAGCCAAAAGAATCCTGCAAGATGTGGAGACTGAATACTGGGGAGCCTACATGCTATGCAAACATGGGGTCCTGAGTTCGGGGAGCCTACACGCTATGCAAGCATTAGGTACTGAGTTTGGGGAGCCTACACACTATGCAAGCATTAGGTACTGAGTTTGGGGAGCCTACACGCTATGCAAGCATTGGGTACTGAGTTTGGGGAGCCTACTTGCTATGCAAGCATGATGTCCTGAGTTCAGAACACCCACATAAAACCCTGGTAATCCCAGTGCTGGAGCTTGCTGGTCAGCCTATCTAATCATATCAATGAGCTTCACTGAAATGAGTTTCATGAGTCTCAAAAAATAAGACCTAGAGCGCTCACGACACCTAACATCAACCATGGTCCCCACAGACAAGTAAGCACACTTCCCCATAAAATGCACAGTGATACAAAGGCTATAGAAGAGTTCACAAAGAAAACTATTGAAAATGTAGCTGTCTAAAGAGACACTGAGTATTTTCAAATACGCAGTGGTGAATATCAAATTACTATAAATGTTGCATTTCTTTGAATACTTTGTGTGCTAGTGTGTGCATAGGTGTGGCGGTCATTCCATGCCATGGGGTCTGCATCACTGCCCAACCGGTATGGACCGCGACTCCGTACCTTCCACGAGCTCAATAATGTCCTAGGGGTTAAAACACATGTACAGAGTTCGAGTCATTCTCAAGGGAGAGAAAGCCCGTTTATTCACACTTAATCCAGGGGTAAATACTTTTGTCCCAGAAGTGGAGAGCCCCCTCCCATACAGGAGTGAGATCAAGGTGTTGAGCGCCTGGTGCCAAGTGGCAGGAGCTTTCAGGCAGGGGTAACGAGCTGGGAACCCTGACAGACAGATAGGAGGAGATTCAGGGTGTCTGTGAGAACCCTCCTTAGCTGGTGAAATTACCATAGCAAAGACAGAAACAAGGTTCTGAACTAATCCCCTCTTGCTGGCAGAATTGCGCAGCGGAAGCTAAGCTGGTTAGCATAAACATTTCTTGCATCCTGTGCTTTGGTCTCGAGGAACAGGGAAGACAGGGCATTACACATAGGGCCTTGTCTGCACATGTGTGTGTTCCTGTGGAGGACAACTTTTTGTATAATTCATCAAGTACCACTATGTTTTAAAACCCTTTATTTAATAATGTGTTTGGGTCAGGCAGTGGTGTTACACGCCTTTTATCCCAGCAGGGAGGCAGAGGCAGGCAGATTTCTGTGAGTTCAAGGCCAGCCTAGTCTACAGAGTGAGTTCCAGGACAACCAGGGCTGTCACATAGAGAAACCCTGTCTCAGAAAAATAAAATAAAATTAATAATAATGTGTTCGGATCCAATCTACCCTTTTATCCTATTCCCATCTCTACTCTTTTCCTCCCAGTATCATTATTTCTCCCCCTTTCTTTTGCTCTCCCACCCATTCTCCCTCCCTCCACTAAGGCAGACTTAGCACTGCCTGGATGAGTATGGGTGTGGAACTGGAGCATGGGAAGCCTTTTATAGGATGTGGCCCTGAAGAAAACTGGCTCTTCCTCCCCATTAGCCATCAACTGCCAGTAACTCCTCTGAAACAGGTTCTTTCATTTTCTTGGCACTTGCCCCCAGGAGAAGCTGTCTGGTGTGGGAAGTCCTTCTGTCTATGTGTTGTTTTTGTTGGTTAATGAATAAAGCTGTTTCAGCCAGTGGCTTAGCAGAATAGAGCAAGGCAGGAATTCCAAGCAGATAAAGGAGGAAAGAAGGTGGAGTCAGAAGGAAACCATGCTGGAAGAGGCAAAGATTGGAACCTTGCTGGTAGGCCACAACCTCGTGGGGATGTACAGATTAATAGAAATGGGTTAATTTAAGATGTAAGAGCCAGCTAGAAATATGCACAAGCTAATAGGCCAAGCAGTGTTGTAACTAATAGTTCCAGGTCTGGTTTGCCAGGAAACGAACAAGCAACCTCCACCAACAGAACTGCCTGTCCAGAGAATACTGGAATCCTCCCGTCTCTGCCTCTGGCACCAGGATGATGAGTGCACACTACTCTGCCTGGACATTATTTTAAAGGCCAGGGAATCGATCTCAGGTCCTCTTGCCTCCTCTGAAAGAACTTTGTCAACTGAGCCGTTTCCCCAGCCTCCTGGCTATATTTTGAAGAGCAATATTATCTCTTTGGGATGTTAATAGTCTCAGGAAGTCAGAGGTACTTCCTGTAACTATTTAAACTCTTAATTTTTTAGAAGTTATAGGGTGGAGGCACTCATCTATTATCCCTGTGCTTGGGAGGCTGCGGCAAAAAGATTGTGAATTCAAGGCCAGCCTTGACTACATAGTGAGACCCTCTCTCAAAATGAAAAAAAAAATAGTTTTCAGGTGTTAACAGAAAATATACACAGATGAACATCATTTTTTTAAAGTCTCATATTTTAAATGGACTAATGGTTCATTCTCTTCATAAAATAGAAAGACACAAACGTGTGTCAACTCCTTGAACTCACCAGAAGTTCAGGACCTTTCTGTCCCCTTGCTCATGACATCAAGGCCCAGTTATGGCTGCTGGAAATTCAGCCTGGTCTGGGGAAAGTGACAGCCAGAAGGCAGTACAAAAAAGTGGGCCACCAGGATACCAAGGTAAAACTGGGAAAGAGGGGCCCTCCAGAGCTAGAGGGGGACTCTAAAGGACCCAAATCCTGGACCCTCATGACAAGGGAATCCCAGGAGGAAGGCCACAACAACTGTTGCAGGAACCTCAACAACCACGTCTACGAGTCACATCTATCTGCTAAGGAACAGTGAGAATGAACTTTGCTAAGAGTCCTGTTACCAAGGAGAATGAGAATATTTAATTGACAAGTAGCAGACTGCCACAGAGACTGTGACTCCATGTCTGTTAAATAGCAAACAGACACACACCTGTGGGCATTGCAACCCTGGAAGGGCATTTGTCAATGAGGGGGGAAGGGTTCAGCTTTTTATTTCTAATTTGACTTTTCTTAACCATAAAGATAATTATGTTTTTGCTTTTCTCCCCCTTCTGTTTGTTTGTTTGTTCTGAAATAGAGTCTTAAGAGGTAGCCTAGGCTGACCTCAAATTCCCCCTGCCTCAGCCTCTCAAGTGCTAAGATTAAAAGAATGAGCCACCACACCTCAGTTAAAAAGAGGCAAACTGGAGAAAAGAAAGCAAAAGTCAATGATGTTTGTGGTTAACAGATGAGTTTCAACTTCTGCTTCGGAAGATGCTGCACCCGAGGCTGGATTCCACCCTCATTGCAGCTGCCACCTATGGGGTGACTTCATCTCAGCTTGGTTCCCCACGGGATCAGGGCGAGACTTATTTGCAGCAGAGTCTGGGCAGATTCTAAAGCATGTGTGTGAGGGCTGCTGTTGACACCTGCCCTCTTTCTTGTCACCCCCACCTGTCACCCCCACCAGCCCCCCTTGACCAGTTCCTCTTCCCTGCCTTCTGTGGTTGGCAGACCTCTGATCAACTCTTCCCAGGCCACTTTACTGAATGCAGCTTAGCTCAGAGGTTAGTTTAGTGACTTTTTACATTGCTGTGAAAGCATATGTGAGAAGCAGTGTCTTCGGGGAAGACAGCTTTGTTTTGATTTGTGTTTGGTGGAGTATAAGCACATCAGGCCAGGGAAGGCATGGTAGCAGGTGACTCCATAGCAGCGGGAGCATGCATTTGGGACTCTGCATCTCAGAAGATCGGGACGCATAGATGTGGTAATGGCACACTTACCTGGCCTTCTCCACTTTCCCTTTCTGCTCAGTCCAGGACCCCAGACCCTGGGTGTGGTGCTTTCTGCCTTTCTCCATGGAAAGGACTCTTCCTCTGTCACCCTAACAGACATGTCCAGAGGTGTGCTTCACTAAAGCCTTCTCTCCTATTTCTTTCTCTCCCTCTTCCCCTCTCTCTATACGTATGTATGTATGTATGTATGTATGTATGTATGTGTGTATATGAGTGTGTATGTATATGTATGTATCTAATGTGTGCATATGTACACACACACATCTGAACCACACAAGATAGTTATTGACAACCATGCTGATTAAGTCAATTAAAAGTTTTAAGTCCTTTATATTGATGATCAGACTAAGAGCAGATTTGAGCCTTTGCAATGCCTCTTTGTGCCCAACCTCATGGATATAGTTTTTAAAGGCAAAAATACAGCAAAGTTACATGAAAGTCAGAGTAACCTTGAAGCCTTCATTCTTGGCAGATCATGGTAGTTATTTTAGACATAACTTGATGATTATTTTGGTTAATACATCTGGAGAGTGGTCAAGGCCATAGAAATGTCAAATATGTTGCCAAGGCAGACAGAACTGTTGTGGGGAAGGAGATAGAGAGGCTGAGAACTGTCTAAGACAGTGGTTCTCAGTCTGTAGGTTGTGACTCATTTGGGGTTGCATATCAGATAGCCTGTATATCAGATATTTATATCATAATTCATAATAGTAGCAAAACTGCAGTCATACAATAGCAACAAAATATGAGGAACTGTATTGAAGGGCTGCAGCATAGGAGGGTTGAGAACCACTGAAAGCAAACACAAAATGGAGTCAGAACATGGTGTCACTGTAAGTTATTTGACTCTGTGTGTCTGTCTGTTTGTGTTTGTGTGTTGGTCTCTGTGTGCATGCATCTGTCTGTCTGTGTCTGTGTGTGGATGCATGCATCTGCATCTGTCTCTGTCTGTGTGCCTGTGTATGTGAAGAGGGACACTAAAAAGAAATCCCACACTGGCTCAGAATTGAATATAACAAAGGGTTATTTATTTAGGGGTAAACTCACAGATCACAGTCCTCTGCTCAAATGGGGAATCCAGCAGCTGGAAGAGAGAGGGAATGCATGCTTTACATCAGCATCTATAGTATAAAAGGCCATGAACAAGTGGGCAGGTAACTTAAAGGCTACCGGCTGAAGGATTTCCTACAGCATCTCCCCCTTTTGTTTAAGTAGGAGATTTCTAAGGCTAATACAAAATTATATACAATCAGAACAAATGTCAAGCATAAAAATTAGAATTACAGCCAGTATGAACAGTATCAAGCAAGAAACATGATAAAAGTTTCAATAATTATCCTATCCTAAGGAGTCTAAGTCTTGTATTATAAATAAATTGGCCAAGTCATGAGAGAAAAGTAACTATGACTATCTAGTCTTCAACCCCATTGAAGACCTGAGAAGGGAAATAATATTACTTGAGTAAGCAGGAAGTGCAATCAAGCAACTTCCAAAATGTGTAACAAATGACAGAGACAACTAGCTACCTGAGAAATCACACAAAGTCTCATTTGCAATGTTGGAGCAACCAGCTTTGACTAAAGCCTGGAGTAACTGTCAGACCATTTTTAGAGGGAGGAAATTTTTCAAAACCATCTCACCCTGTCTTGGAAGGATTTGACTGTCTTTTTTCTTGTATCCTGCTTGTCCTGTCCGGACATCATGCATTTTGTCAGTGGTCAGTTCATGGGCAGTTCCTTGCCCAAAGGCCAGTTTTGCCCAGAAGAAAACAAGCTCCAAGTAGAGTGTCTTAAGTGGTCAATATTCTCTCAAGAATAGATCAGTGCTGCCAGGAGCAATCATGTCTCATGTCTACAGAACCCTAAGTTATTTAAATGCCATATTCTACAGCTCTTTGAAGTGGTTGAAGATTACTTATCTATGCAGAATACAATCTCTATGTATCTAAAGAACCTGATTAGTCTAACTATAAGTATAACAAATATGGATGACTATTGACCTATAATTTTTAATGCCTATATAACTTAAGTACTAAGACTTCACATTAGACTATTAAACAATCTTTAAACAACTATGCAACAAGTGAGGACAATGACCTCCAAATTTATCAATATACAAAATGTCTTAAGCAGAGGTAGAAGTATGTATACATATAATATGATAAAATAACTTTGCCCAGGTATACAAATATTGTAGACAAAAACAAGGAACATATTCAATATAATTTAGGTTTGTATCAATATACAGGATCTACACCAATGTAAATTGCCTATAAGTAATAGCTCACAAGTATTCACTCTATTACTCACTAACATTAGTGTGAGTAAGCTCACACTAATCTATTATTGCATCCAATTTCCCTTTTTTTCAAAGATATCCCTGAGCCTACATAATTCACCCCAACCCTATACCAATTATAACCAACTCCTAATTGATGTCCCTAACCCTGAGGACAAACTTTATTGGGAGAGGGGATGTCATCTTCTAGAATTACTTCTAGCTATCATGGGGGTGATGTTCTTTCTATGGAATCCTGTGAAAGTAAAATGATGGTTAAGTTTCAAGATTACTGTCTGGTATAACTGTAAATAGTTTCTGGGTATTCAGTAGGGTTTTTTTGAGGTTCCTATTTGGAGTTCTGGCCAGAAAGTTGTAAGAAGGTACACCATTTCAGCTAACCAAGTTGAAAGCATCTTGAACATCTAAAACAGGTTTTATAGCACTATAAGCATCATGACATCATATCAACCAGGTGGAGTCGTTGTTGTAGGGACCCATCTTCTTCCTTAAAACTTAATCATTATTTATACAGACATATATTCAATGAAAGGTATAATAGAGACAAAAATAGGTATGAAGAAAAGTAAAACTTTTTTCTAAATTCTTTCTTCTTTCTGTTCTATACCATGGCTCTGGTATATTCAGAAACTCTGAATTTTCACTTTAAAAACATGCTTGGATTTAGAGAAGGACAGAGCCCTTGTCCAACT